>NW_026126344.1:0-116649 GCF_943737965.1 Phodopus roborovskii
TCAATTAAATGAAAACAAACATTTATACAACAATATTTGGGAATTTAAGGCCCGCTCTTTCCAAACTACTTCCTGCTGGTAAGGGGCACTGTCTTGGGGGATTTGAAGAAGATTCAGATATCCTAGCTGTAGTCTGTAGGGACTGTTTTGTCCAGCTGTTTGGAATGTTGGATCAGCTTGTACTCTGTTTCAGGCGGTCTGGTGTGATCAAACCACATTAGTCTGGAAGGAATCCACATCTTTCATTTTCTGTGGAAACAAAAATAGAAATACTTTTCCCAGTAACTTGTTCTTCAACTTAAATTTTGGAGTCAAAGCGTTTTTTTTTTTTTTTTTTTTTTTTTTATTATTATTATTTTACATGTCGATCCCAGTTCCCTCTCCCTCCCTCCCTCCCTCCCACCCCCAACCCTCCCTCCCACCTCCTCCCCCTCTCTCCACCCTCTCCATGCACTCTAAACACCTTCCTCCCAACCCCCCCCCATACATATGTTGCTGGGTATGCTATGCAGTTGGGGCTGGTGTAGATCTGACAGGTCCGTGAAGTAGGGACTAGGGCTCTCTCCTATCTCTAGAATAAGGCAGTTATCCCTCCATGGGGGATATGTTTTGCAAGTCCTTTTGTGCACCAGGGATTATCCTGGCTCCACTGACTGAGGTCTCTGGCTGCTCTGACCTTGGCTGAGACCCATATTCAGGGGTCCGAGTCAGACCCCTGTTGGCTTCCCAGCTATCAGTCTAGTGGCCCTTAGCTCCTCCTTGTTCAGATAAGTTGTCTCTATGTACCTCTACCGCATGGTCTTGTCCTCTCCATTTGCTTCTGGGTTCTAGTTTGACTCAGTGTTTATGTATGGGTGTTTGCTCCTGTTTTCAACAGGCATTAGTTGAGGACTCCATGGAGAAGTTAGTTGTTGGACTCACCCTCCGGGAAGGGCATTTATGATAGCCTTTCCACGGAAGCTGAGATTGTTAGTTGGGAGCAGCCTTGTAGTTCCCATGACCTTTCTTTATGTTCAATTTTATCTTCAAACCAATATTGGCTCCTTTTATGTTCTCTCTCTCTGTCTCTGTCTCTCCCTTCCTATTTTTCCATTCCTAACCAGGCTCAATCCTCCTGGTCTCACATGCCTTCCTCTCCTCCCTCTCATTTTCTCCTACTTCTCTCTCCATTAGCTGTCCTCCCCCCACTATACCTGAGGTCTGGGGGGACTTGTCCCTTCCCAGTTCTGTGAGGGACTTTATATGAATCTCTTAGAATACAACTTGTATCCTGGTTCCTCTGGTGATGTGAATTATACGCTGGTGATCATTTGATCTAGGTCTAAAATCCATAAATGTGTGAGTACATACTGAGTTCCTATTTTTGTGACTGGGTTACCTCTTTATCTGTGTTGGTCTCTTCAAGTGCTATCCACTTGCCTCGAATTTCAAGATACCATTATTTTTTTCTGCAGAGTAGTACTCCATTGTGTAGATGTGCCACATCTTCATTAACCATTATTCAATTAAAGGGCATCTAGGTTGCTCTCAGGTTCTTACTATCACAAATAGTGCTGCTATAAACATAGTTGAACAGATGTCTTTGTTGTATTGATGTGAATCCTTTGGGTATATGCCTAAGAGGGGATTGCCGGGTCCTGTGGTAAACTAATCCCATTTTCCCAGGGAACCGCCATACTGATGTACAAAGTGGCTGTATGAGTTTGCACTCCCCACCAGCAGTGGAGGAGTGTTACCACTTTCTCCACATCCTCTCCAACATAAGTCATCACTGGTGTTTCTAATTTTAGCCTCTGGCAGGGGTAAGAATGGTATCTCAAAGTTGTTTTGATTTGCATTTCCCTGATAGCTAAGGGATGTGGAGCATTTTCTTAAGTGTCTTTCAGCCTTTTTGATTTCCTCCATTGAGAATTCTTTCTTCAGTTCTGTACCCCATTTTTTAATAGGGTTATTTGGTGTTTTGTTGACTAGTTTCTTGAGTTCTTTGTATATTTTGGAGATCAGCCCTTTGTCGGATATAGGATTAGTGAAAATCTTTTCCCAGTCAGTGGGCTGCCGTTTGGTCTTGTCAACGGTGTCCTTTGCCTTACAGAAGCTTCTAAGTTTGAAGAGGTCCCATTTATTAATTGTTTCTTTCAGTGTCTGTGCCCCTGGAGTTATGTTCAAGAAGCGGTCTCCTATACCAATTTGTTCAAGGGTACCTCCTACTTTCTCTTCTAAGAGGTTCAATGTGGCTGGATTGATGTTGAGGTCTTTGATCCATTTGGACTTGAGTTTTGTGCATGGCGACAGACATGGGTCTATCTGCAGTCTTCTACACACCCTCATCCAATTGTGCCAGCACCATTTGGTGAAGATGCTGTCTTTGCCCCATTGTATCATTTAAGCTGTTTTGTCGAAAATCAGGTGTTCATAGGTGCGTGGATTAATATCAGGATTTTCAATTCGATTCCATTGGTCTACCTGTCTATTTTTATGCCAATACCAGGCTGTTTTCAGAACTATAGCTCCGTAGTAGAGCTTAAAGTCAGGAATGGTGATGCCTCCTGATGTTCTTTTATTGTATAGGGTTGTTTTGGCTATCCTGGGTCTTTTTTTTTTCCATATAAAGTTGATTATTATCCTTTCAAGGTCGGTGAAGAATTGTGGTGGGATTTTAATGGGGATTGCATTGAATCTGTAGATTGCTTTTGGTAAGATTGCCATTTTTACTATGTTTATCCTACCTATCCAAGAGCATGGGAGGTCTTTCCATTTTCTGGTATCTTCTTTAATTTCTTTCTTTAGAGTCACAAAGTTCTTATTATATAGATCTTTTACTTGTTTGGTAACCGTTACACCAAGATACTTTATGTTGCTTGTGGCTATTGTAAAGGGTGATGTTTCTCTGATTTCTTTCTCTGCCTCATTGTCGTCTGAAAAAAATAGGGCTACTGATTTTTTTGAGTTTATCTTGTATCCTGCTAGTTTGCTGAAGGTGTTTATCAGCTGTAGGAGTTCCCTGGTAGAGTTTATTGGGTCGCTTATGTAAACTATCATATCATCTGCAAATAGAGACAGTTTGACTTCTACCTTTCCAATTTGGATGCCCTTGATCTCCTTTTGTTGTCTTATAGCATTAGCTAGAACTTCTAGTACAATATTGAAGAGATATGGAGAGAGAGGACAGCCTTGTCTTGTTCCTGATTTTAGAGGAATTGGCTTAAGTTTCTCTCCATTCAGTTTGATGTTGGCAGTTGGTTTGCTGTATATTGCTCTTATTATGTTTAGGTATGTTCCTGTTATCCTTGACCTCTCTAATACCTTTATCATGAAAGGGTGTTGAATTTTATCGAAGGCTTTTTCTGCATCTAGGGAGATAATCATATGGTTTTTCTTTTTTCCGTTTGTTTATATGGTGGATCACGTTGATAGATTTTCGTATGTTAAACCATCCCTGCAATCCAGGTATGAAGGCTACTTGATCATGGTGGATGATTTCTCTGATGAATTTTGAATTCGGTTTGCCATTATTTTATTGAGTATTTTTGCATCGATGTTCATCAGGGATATTGGTCTGTAGTTTTCTTTCTTAGTTGTGTCTTTGTGAGGTTTGGGTACCAAAGTTATTGTGGCCTCATAAAAAGAGATTGGCAATAAACCTTCTGTTTCTATCTTGTGGAACAGTTTGAGGAGTAGTGGTATTAGTTCTTCCTTGAATGTCTGGTAGAATTCTGCACTGAATCCATCTGGCCCTGGACTTTTTTTCGTTGGAAGGCTTTCGATGACAGCTTCTATATCATTTCGGGTTATAGGTCTATTTAAGTTGTTTGTCTGTTCTTGATTTAATTTTGGTAAGTGATAGTTATCCCGAAACTTGTCCATTTCCTTTGAATTTTCAATTTTGTGGAATACAGATTTCCGAAGTATGACCTGAAAATTGTCTGGATTTCCTCTGTGTCTGTTGTTATGTTCCCCATTTCGTTTCTGATTTTGTTAATTTGCATGTTCTGTCTCTGTTTTTTCGTTAATTTGGATAAAGGTTTATCAATCTTGTTGATTTTCTCAAAAAACCAACTCTT
Organism: Phodopus roborovskii; assembly: GCF_943737965.1. Classification (NCBI taxonomy): domain Eukaryota; kingdom Metazoa; phylum Chordata; class Mammalia; order Rodentia; family Cricetidae; genus Phodopus; species Phodopus roborovskii. The sequence continues at coordinate 4,062 of NW_026126344.1, forward strand.
TGTTGCATTGATTTTTTGTATTGTTTTCCCTGGTTTCTATTTTGTTGATTTCAGCCCTCAAGTTGATTATTTCCTGGCGTCTGCTCCTGCGGGTGTATTCACTTCTCTCTGTTCTAAGGTTTTCAGTTGCGCTGTTAATTCATTTATGTGACTATCCTCTGTTTTCTTCATATGGGCACTTAGTGCAATGAACTTCCCTCGTAGCACTGCTTTAAGGTGTCCCATAAGTTCGGGTATGTTGTATCCTCATTCTCGTTGAATATTAGAAAGTCTTTAATTTCTTTCTTTAGTTCTTCTTTGACCCAGGAGTGGTGCAATTGCACATTGTTAAGTTTCCATGAGTTTGCAGGTTTTCTGCTATTTGTATTGTTGTTGAATTCCAATTTTAAAGCATGGTGGTCCGATAAGATACAGGGTACTATTCCTATTCTCTTGTATCTGTTGAGGTTTGTTATGTCTCCTAGTATGTGGTCGATTTTAGAGAAGGTTCCATGTGGAGCAGAGAAGAAGGTATATTCTTTTGTCTTTGGATGGAATGTTCTATAGATGTCTGTTAGCCCCAGTTGAGACATAACTTCTGTTAATTCTTTTGTTTCTTTGTTGAGTTTCTGATTTGTGGTCCTGTCTAGTGTTGAGAGTGGTGTATGGAAGTCTCCCACTATAAGTGTGTGAGGTTTTATATGAGCTTTGAGTTTTAGTAGTGTTTCTTTTACGAATGTGGGTGGCTTTGTATTAGGGGCATAGATGTTCAGAATTGAGACTTTGTGTTGATGGATTTCTCCTGAGATGAATATGAAATGACCGTCTTCATCTCTTTTGACTAGTTTTGGTTTGAAGTCTAGCTTCTTAGATATTAGGATAGCTACGCCTGCTTGCTTCTTATTTCCATTTGATTGTAAAATCTTTTCCCAACCCTTTACCCTGAGGTAATGTCTATCTTTGGAGCTAAGATGTGTTTCTTGTATGCAGCAGAAGGATGGATTCTGTCTTCGTATCCATTCTGTTAATCTGTGTCTTTTTATAGGTGAGTTAACACCATTAATGTTGAGGGTGAGTAAGGACCATTGATTGTTGATGGTTGTTTGATTTAGGTTTTTTGTTGGCAGTGGTATTGTGAATATATTTGTTCTGCTTCACCCTAGGTTTCTGGTGTAGTTGGATTATCTGTTGCCTACATTTTTGTGGGCGTAGTTACCTTCCTTGGGTTGGAATTCCCTTCCAATACTTTCTGTAGGGCTGGATTTGTAGATACATATTGGGAAAATCTGGTTTTGTCATTGAATATCTTGTTCTCTCCATCTATATTGACTGAGAGTTTTGCTGGATATAGTAGCCTAGGCTGGCATCCGTGTTCTCTTAATACTTTTAGAACATCTATGCAGGACCTTCTGGCCTTGAGGGTTTCCATGGAGAAGTCAGGTGTAATTTTGATAGGTCTGCCTTTATATGTTACCTGTCCTTTTTCCTTCGCTGCTCTTAATATTCTTTCTTTATTCTGTATGCTAGGTGTTTTGATTATTATATGTCGAGGGGTCTTTTTTCTTTGGTCCAGCCTATTTGGGGTTCGGTATGCTTCTTGTACTTTCATGGGCATGTCCTTCTTCAGATTTGGAAAGTTTTCCTCGACGATTTTGTTGAATATGTTTTCACCACCTTTGAGCTGGGCTTCCTCACCTTCCTCTATGCCTATTATTCTTAGGTTTGGCCTTTTCATGGTGTCCCACATTTCCTGGATATTGTGTGTTAAGGATTTGTTGGATTTATGGTTTTCTTTGGTCGATGAATCTATTTCTTCTAGTTTATCTTCTGCGCCTGAGATTCTCTCTTCCATCTCTTGAATTCTATTGGTTATGCTTGTGTCTGTGGTTTCCGATTTTTTGCCCAGCTTTTCAATTTCCAGCTTTCCTTCCATTTGTGTTGCCTTTATTTTCTCAATTTCGGTTTTCAAATCTTGAACCGTTTCCTTCACCTGGTTAATTGTTTTTTCTTGGCTTTCTGTACTTTCCTTAAGGAATTTGTTCATTTCTTCCACTTTTTTGTTTGTTTTTTTCCTCTATTTCTTTAAGGGATTTTCTCATATCTTCTTTGAGGGCCTCTATCATTTTTATGATGGTGATTTTTAAGTCGTACCCTTCTGCTTCCTCTGCTTTGTTGTTGTGTTCCATTCTAGTTGGTGTAGATTCCCTAGATCCTGGTGGTGTCATGTTTGTCTTTCTGTTGTTAGGTGTTCTCTTGTATTGCCTTCTTCCCATAGTTTCTTCCTGTAGGTGTTGGTGGTGTCTCTTCCCTCTCTCTATGGTCCTTCCCAGATGGGCTTATGTGGATCAAAGATTCAATGTCTGTATCTCTGTGTGGTCCAAGCTCTCTAGGAGGCTTCTCTCTGGCCAATAGCCGGCAGAAGAGGACGAGGGCTGGACTGGAACTTGAGAAGGTTTTGCAGGGTAGTGGGATCTCACTGGAAACTGGCGCTCTCCAGCTGAGACCTCGTTCTTTGGCAGGGGCCCAGATTTGGGGTCAAGGTTCTTGCCTGCAGGAACTCCAAGTGGACCCGCAGAGATAGGGCGGATCTCTGGGAGGGGGCCTGGGACTCCAGCAGAGGACTGGAGGCGGGGTCAGGGACCAAGCCGGTGGAAATTACAGGTGGTCCCACGTGGATAGTCAGGTCTCCTTTGTTCGGGAGTTGCTCCGAGAGGTCTCCGAGTAGGGTGGACTGTTGGCTCCACCCTCTGTCCCAGTGCTCAACCAGAGCGGCAGGACCATAGGTGGGGTAGGGCACAGGGTGGGGGGTAGGCTGGAGGTTGGGATGGGTGGTGGTATATCAGAGTTCCAAGGGTGCTCTCAAAGGGGACCGGAGACAGGAGCAGCAGGATCAGGGGCCAATCCAGGGAGTTCAGGCGGGGGAGGGGGAAAAGAGTTTGAAGGGGACAGGCAGCCCCAATTGGGCCCAGACTCACCTCTGGCCAATAGCCGGCAGAAGAGGACGAGGGCTGGGCTGGAACTTGAGAAGGTTTTGCAGGGTAGTGGGATCTCACTGGAAACTGGCGCTCTCCAGCTGAGACCTCGTTCTTTGGCAGGGGCCCGGATTTGGGGGTCAAGGATCTTGCCTGCAGGAACTCCAAGTGGACCCGCAGAGATAGGCGGATCTCTGGGAGGGGCCTGGGACTCCAGCAGAGGACTGGAGGCGGGGTCAGGGACCAAGCCGGTGGAAATTACAGGTGGTCCCACGTGGATAGTCAGGTCTCCTTTGTTCGGAGTTGCTCCGAGAGGTCTCCGAAGTAGGGTGGACTCGTAATCCAATTTTTTTAAAGCATGCTCGTCATATAAGATACAGGGGACTATTCCAATTCTCTTGTAATTCTCTTGTATCTGTTGAGGTTTGTGATGCCACCTACTATTTGGTCAATTTTAGAGACGGTTTCATGTGGAGTAGGGAAGAACTTATATTCTTTTGTGTTTGGATGAAATGTTCTATAGATGTCTGTTAAACCCAATTGAGACGAAACTTCTGTTAATTCTTTTGTTACTTTGTTAAGTTTGTGACTGGTGGTCCTGTCTAGTGGTGACAGTGGTGTGTCGAAGTCTCCCAATATAAATGTGTGAGGTTTTATGTGAGGTTTGAGTTTTAGTAGAGTTTCTTTTATGAATGTGGTTGCCTTTGTATTGGAATCATAGTTGTTCAGAATTGAGAGTTTGTGTTGATGGATTTCTCCTGTGATGGACACGGAAAGACTGTTTTAATCTATTTTGATTAGTTTTGATTGGACGTTTAACTTGTTAGAATTTAGGATAGCTGCACCTGCTTGCTTCTTGGGTCCATTTGATTGGAAGATCTTTTCTTGGCCTGAGGTAATATCTATCTTTGTAGCTTAGATGTATTTCTTGTATGCAGCAGTGAGATGGAGTCTGGCTTCATATCCACTTTGTTAGCCTGTGTCTTTTTACAAGCAAGTTAAGACCACTAATGTTGAGGGAGAGTAAGAACCATGAATTGTTAATGCTTGCTTGTTTTAGATTTGTTGCTGGCAGTGGTATGGTGAATTTATCAGTCCTGCTTTACCCTTGATTTGTGGTGCAATGGATGATCTTTTGCCAACATCTTTGTGAGAATAGTTAACTTCCTTGGGTTCGAGTTTTCCTTCCAAATCTTTCTTTATGGCTGGATATGTAGATATGTATTGTAAAAATCTGGCTTTGTCATTAAACATTTTGTTCTCTGCATCTATAGTGATTGACAGTTTTGTTGGGTATAGTAGCCTGGGCTGGCATCCGTGGACAAGTACTACAAAGTGCTTATAGAACATCTATCAAGGACCTTCTCTCCTTGATGCTTTCCATGGAGTTGTCAGGTGTAATTTTCATAGGTCTTCCTTTATATGTTACCTGGAATATTTCCTTCACTGTTCTTAATGTAATTTCTTTATTTGTATGGTTAGATGTTTTGATTATTATATGTCGAGGCTTTTTTTTTTTTTTTTTTTTTTTTTTTTGGTGTTTGGTGTGCTCATTGTACTTTCATGGGCATGTCCTTCTTCAGATTGTGAAAGTTTCCCACAATGATTTTGTTGAAAATGTTTTTGGCACCTTTGAGCTGGGCTTTCTCACCTTTCTCTAAGCCTATTATTCTTAAGATTAACCTTTTCACGGTGTCCCACATGTTTGTGTTCAGGATTTGTTGGATTTATGATTTTCTTTGTTCGATGAATTTACTTACTCTACTTTATCTTCTGTGCCTGAGATTCCCTCTTCCATCTCTTGAATTCTGTTGGTTATGCTTGCATCTGTAGTTCCTGATCATTTGCCCTGTTTTTCTATTTCCAGCATTCCTTCGGTTTACGTTTTATTTATTGTCTCCCTTTCCGTTTTCAAGTCTTGAACCATTTCCTTCACCTGCTTAATTGTTTTTTCTGGCTTTCTGTACTTTCTTCTAGAAATTTGTTCATTTTTTTCCATTTTTTGTTTGTTTTTTCTTCCATTTCTTTAAGGTATCTTCTCCCATCTTCTTTGGGGCCTCTATCATTTCTTATGGCAATAATTTTATATTTGTTCTTTTCTACTTCATCTGCTTTGCTGTTTACCGGTCTATTTGGTGTAGATTCCACAGATTCTGGTGCTGATATTCTTGTCGTTCTTTTGTTAGGTGTTTTATTGTATTTCCATCTTCCCATAGCTACTTCCCCAGTGTGTTTTGGTGGGTCAGAAGTTTGATGTCTGTAGCTCTGGGTGGTCCAAGCTCTCTAGGAGTTCTCTCCACAGGCAGGGCCCTGCAATGGGGCTATAAGTTCAGATTCCAGTTGAAGACTGGCAATGCAAGTCAAAGATTTTGAAGGCTGTGACCCAGGATGTTCCTTAAGTTGATAGGCAGATCTAGCCTGGGCCTGGCACTCTCCAGCTGAGGCCTCTTTGGCAGAGGCCCTACAATGGGGGTCAAGGATCCATCCTGCAAGAACTCAGAGTGGTCCCATGGAGACAGGGTCCCGAAAATAAATTTGAGGACTCTAGCAAAGGCCTGGCAATGGATGACAAACACTGGGCTGATACTCAGGATGTTTCTGCACTGATAGGCAGATCTAGCTGAGACCTGGCACTCTCCAGCTGAGGTCTCTTTAGCAGAGGCACTACAATGGGGGCCCGTTCACTCATTATTTTAACAATTTAAAAAGCCTCATTGAGATTATTGATTTTTCTAAATCCTATCCTACACATTTGCTTCATATTACATAAAGCAACTCATATTGGAGGAAACTGTTAAGACTTTAAACACCTAAGTACCTGGGTTACAGGAATGAATGCTCACAATATTCACAGGTGAAAATATGTTTGGTTAATGATTTGATTTAATTTTAATCATGTAATACCAGTGCATGGATTTGTGTTTGCTCACACTTGTTCCCAAGAATGTTAGCCTCTTGAGTTATTCTTGTAGCAAGAACTACAGAATTTTATCTAAATCCTGTCATGGGTCCTGGCAATGAACATTCCATATTTTTTTCTCGTCCATATCTCTAACCCTGTCTCTATGCTTTCTCTACTTTCTTGATATGAAGTGATAAGGAAGAGCTCATGAAAGAGGTAATCAAAATTATGCAAACAATTTAGTGAAGATTTTAGCCATCATACTTTTTTTTATTTCATAATCAAAATGTTTTTTTTTTTTTTTTTTTTTTGTTTAGCATGGTTCTTACTAAGTTCACTATACCCAAGATAAATGACAAACTGGTCATTCCTTCTGATGTAATCTGCAACCTAAGAGAGAGAGACAGAGAGAGAGAGAGAGAGAGAGAGAGAGAGAAAGAGACAGAGAAAGAAAGACAGCATGAGCAGAGAGAGGGAGAGGAAAGAGAGATAATGAGAGCAAGAGAGATGTCAACCCAAGCTTCTCCACCTTCAGGTTTCATACTCTGTACCAAGGGCACAGCATATAAAATTGGGGAAGATACCTCCCCTATGACTGGTGACTATGCTGGAAGATCAGATTGGCTACCGAAGCCTGAGTTACAGGACTAAATGAACAGAAAAGACACAGAACTTGAGGGCAGGTTTGGATCAGGACTACCAAACATTCTAAACTCTTTGAATAGATACAGAAGCCATTAGGGTTTCCAAGCAACAACCCTGCCTCCCTGGGTATGCAGACATTAGTTTAAGTATGGCTTCTTATACTTGCCAGGGATGATATGGAGAGGAAGGATTCAGGAGTTGGTGGGATTGCTTTTATCAGGAGGTGTGGTTTACAAGGTTTCCCTTAGCTGCCATCCTGTAGATCGTCGGCACCTATTCCTTGAGAAAGGGACAAAGTAGTTTGTGCAAAGATTCAGCCTTAACATTGAGCTGCAGTTCTGAGAGAGGGTGTTCGAGTCCTGGCAGTATTTGGAAGCACTGTTCCAAGCCCTACCTTCAGGGTGTCACGGGGGATGGGCCCTCGTCTGGATTCACCTCAGTTCAGACTTCACCCTTGAAAGGCCTGCCATTGTTTCCTCATAGTAGTAGAAAGGGACAAGGTCTCCTGATAAAATTGGGAGCATTGGGTGAGGGGGAGGGAGAGTTAGGAGAAAGAGAATGGGAGAGGAGAACAAGAGGCATCAAGACTGAGTTTTGGAAACAATAGAGGAGAGCAACAAAAGAGATACCATACTAGATGGTGATATAATAGGTGGTAAGAGAAATCACTGACACTAGGAAAATGTCCAGAGATCTACAAGGATGACCCCAAATACGAATATAAGCAATAGTACAGAGGCTACCTTAAGTGCCCTTCCCTATAATGAGATTGATATCTACCTTATAGGATATTCTAGAGCCTTCATCTAGTAGTTGACTGAATCAGAAGCAAAAATACTCAGCAAAGCACTAAGTGGAACTCCTGGAATCCAGTTGCAGAGAGGGAGGAGTGATAAGTACAGGGATCAAGACCAGGTTGGAGATACCCTCAGACTCACCTAAGTAAAACAGTGTGGAGCTCCTGAACCCCAGTCTGATAGTTGGGAAAACATAATATGACTGACCTAACACCCCTAAAAGTGCATCTCATTTAGAAGGCCTAGGAAGTGTAAGGGACCTCTGGCAGTGGAATCAGGATGTACCCCTGATGTATGAAAGTCTTCAGGAGCCCATTCCCTATGGACAGATACTCACTCAGTCTAGACACAAGGGGTTGGGCCTTGTCCCTGCCCCAAATGACTTTTGGATTGGTGCATACATGAGAGGGAGTGGGAATAGATATGCATATGTAAAATAACTTTGATTCTATTTTAACAGAATTCATTAAAAGTAAGAATAGGAAATAAGGTGGGGTGAATAACTTAGCTAACATTTGCTGGTGCCATGGCCCTAAAGAGCAAGAGCTTTGGGAAGGTTTATGGACACTGTCCTCAAGCTGTAACAGACTAACTGTGACTGTGGTATGAAAACCATACCCCAGGGACCACTTTCATCTTGGGTGACTGTGAAATCCTATAATTCCTACCTCCACTCACTAAGAACCATTACTAAAGGCATCTGCGACTATGACTGGCTTCACGGCTTCAAGTTTACTTAGTGAGACATTAGAATGATGTGATGAATAACATGAAGAGTTACACTTAACTGTGTAAAAAACCTCATCTCTGTGAACCTGGCTGTCACCATTAGCAGTAATATATAGAAACCTTCCAAGGTATTTGGTGAGATTTAACAGACTAAATGATAAGGAAAAATAATATTTCCCATATTTGAAAGACAATGGACTTTGAGGCAAAAACCCTGCACTTAATGGATACCATCTTTTGTTACTGAAGTTAGGACCAGAGCCTGTTGTCTGGCTACACTAACAACCAGGCTCAGTCATTCATCATAAGTGAGCCAAGCTAATGAACTAAATTCTCTGTTGACAAGCCAAACTACAATGCCAACTCTCTGGATTCAAGTTGGACAGATATCTCTCATGTCCTACGACAGACTAATCTATAATGTGAATTTTATTTAAGACAGGATGTCACAGTAATACTATACTTATAAAGAAGAGAAAAAATACAAAAGTAAAATCAATGAAAATTTAAAGCATATTTATTCAGTTTGAGTACTTATGAAAAAAGAAAACAGTAAATAATCGATACCAAGGGTTTTAATAGACTTAGAATGCAAAACAAATACCAAAGGTAAATATGGAATTTTTTCCATCTCAAAAACACTCCCATATACTCGGTTCCTGTTTCTGCTATAAGGAGGTCATAAAAGAAGTCAATGTTTTTTTTCATAGAGACATTTTCATTTGAAAGAATCAATACTTTTTCTACAATGTGACTCCCTGGAAAATGAGAATTTTATGCGTCTACATTTACCCTTGTGGTAGGCCAAAAGTTGTCCCCACAAAGTTGACTTATGATCTCCATACAAATATCAAGGAGTTTGTAGGACGGTAATCAGAAACAGCAGCAGCTCAGTCCCATATCCATTTCTCAGTCCGTGAGTGTGGACAAGTTGAAAACTAGCTATCATTGATGAAAGGAAGACAGAGACATATTATAATGTCAGGCAGGCAGATTCAGTCAATACTGAAAGCTCCATTTTATTCATATACCAAACTTAAGTAGTCAAACAAAGGTGCGGCAATGGAAGGGGACTTTTATTAATATGAATAAAGGGAAAACAGAAATTGCTTCCACTAATGCTAAAGGCACTCCATAATTGCACATACTATGTGCCTTCAGGCACCCCATTGCTGCGCTTATTCCTTCAGGGTGGTCAACCTGTCTACTCCCAAATCATTGCTATTTAGGTAGGAGACATTCATCATCAAGTCACAGGTGACCTGTAGCAGGAAAGATAATATCTTAAGGATAATAGGTGTTATTGGAGCACTTTGAACTCATGACAAGTTGGAACTGATTCCTATTTAGGGGCTGAGAAACTTCAGACTGTCAGAATATATTCCAGGACTGCCAAAGTTATACAGAAACCTTGTATGCAAACAGATCATGAGATCTACCTTTAACTGCTTGGTGGCAGTGCAAATGTTTAAATCCAGGACACAGGAGGCTGCCTGATTTTGCTTAGGTTGAGGCTAGCCAAATCAAAAGAATGAGTTTATGTCCTGCACAGATAAACCCGGTTTTGAAAACAAAAAACAAAACAAAATCACATAAAGGAAAATCAGATCAACCTTCTGGTGGTAGCCTACATGTATAAATGGTATTGAAGGAGGAAGCTTTCCCTCTTTGACTGCTTACCCTAGCTCTGAGTACCAAGTTTATTGTTTTACTACCGTTAGAGCCTACTTTTTTGGAAATTTGGTGTATAATGACCAGCTGAGACATCCATCCTGATAAAGTAAAAAACTGCTGTACTCTTAAGATTCCCATTGGTAGGTAACCTTTGTAGGACTAACTACATCACAGCTTATGAGACATCCTAATAAATACACTTTCTACATATATGGTGAGATTCATCCTACATTCTTTTTCATGCAGAGAACCTTGATTAATGCAGTTGGATTTGTTTCGTTTTGTTTTTTATCTGTTCACTAAAAATGTATTGGCTAACAATATTGCTCACAAATACTTTTTTTTTTTTGTATCCCTAAATATCTGTGTGGTAGTTAATGAATATTTGGAGCTCCCTTCCAACTTTTTCACCTAGAATCCCTCAATCCATTTAAGTAAGTATACTTAGCTAGCCACACTGGGTCTAGGAGGAAGAAAGGAAAATGCCTGTATACTACAGAATGATAACACGGGTCAGCTATAGGATTATTGCTATAGAAATGCACATCACTGCTGATGTAGAAAATACTTTGGGGTAGAAGGCAAACAGTAACCATTGCAATTTGTCTTTAAACACTCTGCAACCACCTGGGAGGTGCTTTTATCACTCAGGCCTTACTAGCCAATCAGGCCCCTTTGTGACCTGCCTGTCAAAAGAAGTGTAGGGCCCTTGTGGTCTGTATTTGAAGCGAAACTGGAGCCAGTCATTTTGTGTGCTGTGCTTGGAGGAAGGGCACACTGGAAAACAACAGCATGGTGAGTGAGGGGCTGATGTCCTCATGGGTAGTGGGAGATGGTGAGGTGATGGATCTAGTGTGGTGGGTATTCCCTGGATCTGGCTGGGAAACTATAGCCAGACTAACTGTCCCCTGAGTTCTCATGCAGACCTCCAAATAACTACTCTGTGGGCTGTATCTGCTTTGCGCACTGGGAGCAGGGAGGTCAACTTCTACATACTTCAGGTGCACCCACTGAAATAATGGCAACAAACTTCCAGAGGCCTTTTAGATAAGTACCTTTTAGAAGTTCAGCAATTTGCATTTTAATTTTATGTGTAAGATCCATTTATTGTAAATTTTCTGCAGATTGTAAAAGGCATCTCAAGTAAGGGTAGCACTTCACTATTGAGCAGTGATTTACAGGAGAAGAATTTGTAACACAAAGGATTTACAAATGCTTTGAAGATATTATGCCTCATAAAGTAGAATTTAACTGATGTAGTACTGCCTCTAAAACACACAAGATAAGTGTATGCTGACCAGTCCTGTTTGAACTTTGAATCCTAGATACATATTTGTTCACCATGATTTTCCAGACCTTTGAATCCAAACAATTACAAAGAAGCAAATCCTGTTTTACAACAGCAGCTAGTCCCTTACCCTTATCATAGACCTGCCCCAAAACACGCTGCACAGAATGCTATTACAGGGTCACAAGCAACCTTAAAATTTATTATATCATATAGTTGCAGTTTTCTTCTCCAGAAAAACATAGTTCTAACAGAGTGGCAATAGGACACCAGATTTTAAAAAGTAAACCAGTGATGTATGAGTTTCCTGATAAAGCAAAGCTTTCACTTAGGTCCTCAAGCAGGGATGAGAAACATTTTTAGAAGAGATAGTAACAGCCTAGGGACTAGGCCTTGAAAGCTTTTCCTAAGGGCCTGGTGTATTGACAATAAAACAGAGAACCTTGTCAAAAACAAGGTATTTCAATGGGAGAGCTGGTAATTGTATGGAACAAAGCCTTTGTGGACAGTTTGCTTCATATCTGTAGATATAAACTATATAGAGCTATGTTTCTAAGTCCCAAGGCCACTGTGGGCTTAGTCAGCAATGATCATGAGATACCCTGTATTCATGTAAAGTCCCTCACAAAACTGGTAATGGACAAGTCCCCCAGAGCTCAGGGGAAGTGGGGGAGGACAGCGAATGGAGAGAGAAGTAGGAGAAAATGAGGGGGAGGAAAGGAAAACATGTGTGACCAGGAAGATTGTGCCTGGTTAGGAATACAAGACAGGAAAGAGAGAGAGACAGAGACAGAGAGAGAGAACATAAAATAGGGAGCCAATATTGGTTTGAAGAAAAAATTGAACACAAAGTTAGGTCTTGAGAACTACAAAACTGCTGCTAACTAACAGTTTGAGCTTCTATGGAAAGGCTATCATAAATGTCCTTCCCAGAGAATGAGATCAACAACTTCTCCAAGGAGCCCTCAAATAATGCCTGTTGGAAACTGATGCAAACACCAATACATACATAAACACCAATACATAAAAACTGAGCCTATGTAGAACTCAGATACAGAGGGAGAGGACAAGAACAGGCGGCAGAAACACATAGAGACAGCTTACCTGAACAAGGAGGAGCTAAGGGGCCACCAGACTGATAGCTGGGAAGCCAGCATGGGACTGACTCAGGACCCCTGAATATGGGTCTCAGCCAGAAGTATTGAGCAGTCTAAGCGCCCTCAGACAGTGCAGCCTGGATGTATTCCTAAATTACAAAAGGACTTTGAAAACACATCCCCCATGGAGGGATAACTGCCTTAATCTAGAGACAGTAGAGAAGCCCTATTCCCTACTTCACATGACCTGTCTGATCCACATGACCCCTACTGCATGACATTCCCCTACATATGGAATTGGGGTGGGGAGTTGGGAGGGTCGTTAGAGTGCTTGTGAGAGGGCAGAGAGAGTAAAAGGAGGGATGGAGTGAAGGTGGTTGGGAAGGAGGGAGGGGGAACTGAGATCAACATGTAAAATAATAAATTAAATTAAAAAAAAATGCTTTGACACCAAAATTTATCTTCAAGTACAAGTTACTGGGGAAAAGAATTTCTATTTTTGTTTCCACAGAAAATGAAAAGATGTGGATTCCTTCCAGAGTAATGTGGTTTGATCAAGCCAGACCACCTGAAACAGAATACCAGGTGATCCTACATTCAAAACAGCTGGACAAAGCAGCCTGACAGACTAAAGCCAGGGTTTCTAAATCTCCCTCGAATTCCCCATGACAGCTCCCCTTACTATCAGGAAATAGTTTTGAAAGAACAACGCCCAAATTCCCAAATATTGTCTATAAATGTTTGTTTTCATCTATATGGACTTAGTTATATAAAATAAAAAAAAAATGTGAAAGAAACAAACCAAGCTAAGAATGGGCATTCATAACTAAGAAAAAAACAAAAACAAAAACAAAAAAAGACTAAAGTCAAGTATGATATCTAAAATGTTCACAAAATTATTTACAAGATGTAGGTTTCACCTTCCATTATTTCTTCCCTACTACCTGATATCAAGATGATAAAACAGGATTTAAAATACGTACAGGTTTAGAAATGTGGATGAACAAAATTATGGAAGTTCATTGCCATGACCTATGTCAGTTTTCTGAGAACATACTGTAATTCCTCCCACAGGAATACTCAAGGGTGTAACCTTCTTGTGAGAAACCATGAACAATCACAAACTCACACACTGACATCACATAATTAAAATTAAATCTCTAAACAGATTTCCATATTTGAATATTTTTCTCTAATGAGTACTCAATCCTGTAAACATTGTGTTCAGGGTCTTTAAGTCTTCAAAGTTTTCCTGCAACATTAATTATTTCATGTAAAAGAAAGTAAGCATGAAGGATTGTTCTTAGAGATAGCAATCCATATGAATGAGGTTTTTATGTAAATCAAGTCAAGTGTTACCATGAAACATGGTTCCCTTACCAGTGAATTTCCAGGAATTTTTTCCACATGAGTTTGCAAGTGAGAACAAAACAGAGACATTGTAGTGCTTGAACTGATTGTTCAAACGTGTCAGATATTTTTCTCTCCAAAAAACTATGTAAGTCAATGTGTGTTGAATGAAGATCATACCACATTCTTTCTAAGAAGATTCCTTCCCATAAGGGTTTTCTTAGGCTCACAAAGATTATTGGGATAAGCAAAGTGCACAGCATTACAACAATGGATACATGTATAGTGTTTTTATGCACTATGATTTTTTTCTTTGATTATAAAGACTAATGATACATAGACAGGCTTTACCACATGGGATACATTCAATATCTTTCAAGTACACATTCTTTTATGACTTAAGAGAGTGCTGGGATATGCAAAGGCTTTATCACAATCATGACATCCATAAGGTTTCTCTACAGTAAGTGTTCTTATATGACTTTTAAGCACGTCATAAGTTGTGAAAGCTTTACTACATTGACTAAATTCTTAGGGTATCTCTCCAGTATGTATTTGTTTATGACGTCCCAGATTGTTGTGTTGTGAAAAAGCTTTACCACATTGATTACATCCATAAGGTTTCTCTCCAGTATGTGTTCTATGATGAGACTGGAGATTACTGGCACATGAAAATGCTCTACCACATTGATTACATATATAGGGTTTCTCTCCAGTATGTGTTCTTATATTGCTTTAAGATGAACATTACTTGCAAATGCTCTACCACATTGATTACATACATAGGGTTTCTCTCCAGTATGTGTTCTATGATGTGATTTGAGAGTAGCGTCATGTGAAAATGCCATACCATATTGATTACATACATAGGGTTTCTCTCCAGTATGTGTTCCATGATGAGATTCCTGGCACGTGAAAACGCTCTACCACATTGATTACATATATAGGGTTTCTCTCCAGTATGTGTTCTATGATGAGATTGTAGCATACTAACTTGTGAAAATGCCCTATCACATTGGCTACATACATAGGGTTTCTCTCCAATATGTGTTATTTTATATAACTGTATTGTGAAAAACATTTGCCACATAGATTATAGTCTTGTGGTTTCCCTCCAGAATATGTTCTAAGATGTCTTTTAAGCATAGTATGTCTTGCAAATGTCTTACCACATTGAATATATTCATAGGTTTTTTTACCATGTGTGCTCTGTCACTGAGAAGAAGGAAATTGTGACATGCAAAGACTTCACCACACTCTAGACTTCTATATGGTTTCTCTCCAGTATGAATTTTTTCAAGCCATTGAAGATGCCTATAACCCACAAAGTTTTTCACACATTCATTGTGTATATTCACAGGATTCGCTCCCTTATGGCTTCTTTGATTCCTGCAAAGATAATTAGCATATGTAAAACTTTACCACATGCATGAAACTAAAGAAACTTTCTACATGTATAAAATTAAGTTGTAATTTGGCCTAATTGTAAACAAGAATCAGATCTTGAGTTTTACATTCATAATGCTTCTCTAATGTGGTATTGTTTTGATTTCATTGAAGATACCTGTGCATTCAGAGTAAGAGCTTTATTTCATGGCCCTCAATTATTGCATATATTTACATATAATAGAAAAAATTGAAATGACACAGAGCTTTGCCAATTTATACCATTTATCAGTTTTTCCTTCATAGAAATTATGCTACATTGGCTAAATATACCAGTACAAATGGAAGCATTCACACATTCCAATGGTCATATGGATTTACTACAGTGTAAATTGATGGTATATTTCAGATGACTTAGGAATACTGATAAATTTGAAAGTTGTTTCACACTCAACAAATATCCTCAAAGTGGGGACTTCTAAATATCTTTCATTTCTTCTCACTGTCATAAGAGAGGTACATTGCTTCTTTCCACATTCTAAATTCACATGGCTTGTATTTAGAGTAAACTGAATACTTTTTTTTCCTACATTTTCTAATACAGAATGTCTCTGTGTAAATCTAGCTATCCTGGAACTCACTTTGTAGACTGGGGTGATCACAAACTTAAGGGATCCTCTTTGCTATTGGTCATGAATGTTGGAATTAAAGTTATGGGTCACAACTACATGGCTCTACATATGATATTCTTATGAAACTAAGAAAACAAATAAAAAGTTTCCACATAGCGTTCACACTTTGACTTTCTTTAAATCAACTTTGAGGTTTCTCCGTAACAACCTTCTTGACACTCATAAACTGACCCTTTCAATATTTATAGCAAAGTCACAAATAGATAAATAATGCCTGCTTAACGATAGTCTTTTTTCTTAGGAGGTCTTGGACATGTACTTATCACCTATGCAACATGTAAACTGTTTAAAATATCTGAATAGAATGAAACTAAACAGACGGGCATATCTACAGAATAGATATCTGGGTGCTATAATTCAAAGGGTGATATCTGTTAAGACATAATTTCCTTCTCATTTTACACAAATGCCTTGCAAACACAGAAGAGCTATCTTTCACTGAGGTACAGGGTTTTGTGAGAAAATGACAATCATCACTTTAAGCTACACTTAATTTCACTGTTGCTCTTCTTAATCTTTTTAATTTTTTAAGTGTGACTCTTCAATAAAATTTCCAGGACACATTAAAATATCTGCAGAGACAAATTTGCATAAACATGCACATGAAAATTTACCTTCTCTGTCTTCTAGAAGTTTGGCAATGATCCTCCGTATTATGGTTATCACAAATGTAGCCTGAAATAGAAAATATATGATGTATTCTTGCAAATTGTACAAAATTTAAGTAATAACTTCAATGACCCTTAGAACCATGCCTCACTCACCCAATTTTCCCTTTTCTTAATCAAATTACAGAATAGTATCAATAATCAAGTAACAGTTGGTCCCTTATTTTAAAACATGAAGGAAAATTCAGTCTTACCTGTAGCAGCAAGGTTCCTGTAGGTATCCAGCATCACATTTTTCTAGAGACACTTCTGAGAAGGATTTAGCAAAGCCCACTCTTCCTCAGTGAAGTGGATATCTGATTACAAAGATTCATGCAAATGGGAACCAGTTAGAATCCCAATAGGATTATGAAAACCATATATACATATATTGATACAGCATGGCTTCTACACCTACACCAACCATGCAGTGATCTAGGGGTGTACAATATTAGGGAAAGAACAATCGGGAGGAAGAGAAAAAAAAATAAGAGGGGTAAATACTATCAACTTTTTGTCAAAAAAGAGAGAGAGAGAGAGAGAGAAATTCATCCACGTAACCTGAGATCTTGTGTAATGTTACCCACCTCCCGATGACTCTATGTGTTTAGAACTTATACACACAGACTCTAACAAAATTAACTCAAAAGGATGCCTAAACTGTTCTGCTTTTGACCCTGCAGTGACTGATATTTGTTTCAAAGAGAGACACCACATGGTCTAGATTTCTCTATGAAAATGGGGGTAGTATTCTGCCATCGATTAGAGAATTATATTTTAATTTAATGAGCAATGTTACAAATTAATGAGTTCTGTTTATTAAACATATCCGTATAAATAATTGGTATCCAAAAATAAAGTTTTAAGAAGGTTGGTCCCAAAAATTCCACTGAGGGCATACAATCATGTAGTTTAAGAAGGGGTAATCAAGATAACATAAGGACATTGCCACAGACTTAAGAAATAAGTAAAGAAATATGTTTATAGACGAATTATGTTCATTTCTGGCTAATGATCAAAAAGGAAAGAACCTACAACAGATGGTTATATTTGTTTTTTTTTTTTTTTTGAGACAGAGTTTATTGGTGCAATAAATAGCCTTAGTTGTTTTAAGAGACAGATACTGCAAGTCGGGCCAGTAAGTCAATGTAAGCTTTCAACAGAAAAGATAGCACCATAATTATTTCATAGTACAGGAGTAACGTCCAACAGCAGATCTGGAGGGAGAAGTGTCAGAAGATGAGAAAAGTAGGGAAGGCAGAACAAATAAAAGATTAAAGCTGGGGCAGGGAGTTATTGCTTAATCTATGTCTTATTCTAAGTGTTTAAAGAACACATTTAAAAAGATGCCAATAGCTGGGTGTTGGCGGCACATGCATTTAACCCTAGTGCACAGGAGGCAGATGGAAGCCTATCTCTGTGAGTTCAAGTCAAGCCTGGTATACAAGATATAGTTGTGGGACAAGCGGCAGAGTCACAAAAAAAAAATGGCGTCTTAAAAAAATAAATAAAAATTAAGAAGAAAAAAGCTAGAAAAACAGATACCATCCTTGGCTAGAGGCCTCAGTTGAAGAATGCCAGGCCCCAGCTAGATCGACGTATCAATGCCACCATCCTGAGTCCATGGTGCTGGATGCTTGCACCCCAGCGCTGGGCCTCTGCTAGAGAGGATTCAGAAGGAGAGTGCCAGGCCCTGGATAGATCTGCCTATCCATGCAGGAACATCTTGAAACACTGTGTACCAGGATCTATGACCCCCATTGCCAGGATTCTGCTAGAGTTGAGTCTGGGAAAAAATTGCGTGAAATTCCCCCCACACCCTAACCTAGAAATTCCCTGGATTGGCTCCAGATCATGCTCTGCCTGTGTCATGTCCACAGCTCAAAAACCCATAGGAAATAGATTATCTAACTTCGACAGAATCCAAGGGAAAAGCAGGGAAAATATATACACAAAACCACTGCCAACATCAAATCATAAACAAAAATCATTAACCAACAATGTTCCTTACTTTCCCTCAATGTTAATGGTATTATCTCACTAATAAATAGAGAAAGCCTAACAGAATGAATACGGAAACAGAATCCATACTTCTGCTGCACACAAGAAATACATCTAAGCTTCAAAGATAGATATTACTCAGGGTAAAGGGCTGGGAAAACTTCTTCCAATCAACTGGACCCAAGAAGCAAGCAAGTTTGGCTATCTTAATACCTAACAATTTAGACTTCAAACCAAAATCAATCAAAAGAGATGAAAACAGTCATTTTGTATTCATCACAGGAGAAATCCTAAGCACAAAACCTCAAATCTGAACCTCTATGCCCCAAATACAAACGCACCCACATTCGTAAAAGCAATGGTATGAAAACTCAAACCTCACATAAAACCACACACACTTAGAGTGGGAGAATCAACACCCCACTCTCACCACTAGACAGGACCACAAGTCAGAAACTTTACAAAGAAACAAAAGAACTAACAGAAGTTATGTCTCAATTGTGTTTCAAAGACACCTATTGAACGTTCCATCCAAACAAAAAAGAATATAACTTCTTCTCTGCTCCACATGGAACATTCTCTGAAATTGACCATATACTAGGCAACATAAAAATCCTCACCCGATACAAAAACATTTGAATATTACCCTGTATCTTATCAGACCACCATGCTTTATAATTGGAATTCAATAAATAAAACAACAAATCACAGAAACCCTACATACTCATAGAAACTGAATAATGCTCAATTTCAACATACTTGGGTCTAAGAAGAAATTACAAAATTAAGGAATTCCTAAAATTCAATGAGGTTGTGGATACAACATACATGAATTTATGGGACACCTTGAAATCACTGCTAAGAAGGAAGTTGCTGAAAACCTTAGGACACAAATGAAGCAAACTTAACCCTCAGGAGTAGGCCCCATTATCAATTTTTGGGCTGAAAACAATAAAGTAGAAAGCAGGAATACAATACAAAAAAATCAATGCAATAACGAGTTGTTTTTTTTTTTTTCAGAAAATTAACAAGGGAGACAAACCTTTATCCAAACTAAACAAAAAGCAAAGAGAGAAATTGGAAATTAACAAAATCAGAAACAAAAAGGGGTACAGAACAGTAGACACTGAGGAAATCCAGGCAATTTTCATGTTATATTTTGAAAACTTATACTCCACAAAATTTGAAAATTCAAAGGATATGAACAAATTTCTGGATAACTCTTACTTAACAAAATTAAATCAAGACTAGACAAGCAACTTATATTGACCTATAGCAACTAACAAAGTAGGAGCAATCATAGAAAGCCTTCCAACATAAAAAAATATCCCAGAGCCAGATGTCTTCTTCAGTGAAGAATTCTACAGAAAATTCATGGAAGTGCTAATATTAATAATCTTGAAACTGTTCCACACAATAGAAACAGAAGTTTCATTACAAAACACTTTTTTTGGGGGAACAATCACATTGATACCCATTCACACAAAGACACAACTAAGAGAAAATTACAGACCAATATCCCTCCTGCACATTGATGCAAAAATACTCAAGAAAATACGGGAAAACCAAATCCAGGAATATATCAGAAAAATCATCTACTATGATCAAGTAGGCTTCATCCTTGGGTTGCAGGGATGGCTTCACATATGAAAATATATCAAATATACCACTATATAAACAAACTAAAAATGAAAAATCACATGATCATCTCCCTAGATGTAGAAAAAAACCTTTGAAAAAATCCAACATCCTATCATGTTAAAGGTCTTGTAGAGATCAGGGATAACAGGAATTTATATAAACATAGTAAAAGCAATATGTAGTAAACACAGAGAAAATATCAAGCTGAATGTAGAGAAGCTTAAGGCAATTCCTCTAAAATCAGGACAAACACTAGCCTGCCCTCTGTCTCCATATATCTTCATTATTGTATTTGAAGTGCTAGCTAAAGAAATAAGACAAGAAAAGGATATCAAGAGGATACAAATTGAGAGGAAGAACTCAATCTTTCTCTATTTTCAGAAGATATGATAGTTTACATAAGCAACCAAAAACCTCTACCAGGGTACTCCTACAGCTGAAAAACACATTGAGCAATGTATAAGCATAGAAGATAAACAAAAAAAAAAAAAATTCGTAGCCATTCTATATTCAGACAACAAAGGGGCTAATAAAGAAATCAGAGAAACATCACCCTGTACAATAGCCACAAACAACATAAACAACCTTGGGGTAACACTTATCAAACAAGTGGAAGACCTATATAATAGTAATTTGTGTATTTACAAAAAGAAATTAAAGAAAACAACAGAAAATATAAAGATCTCCCAATCTCATGGATAGGTAGAATAAACATAGTAAAAATGGCAATTTTGCCAATGGCAATCTACAGATTCAATTCAATATCTAATAAATTGCCAGCACAATTCTTCACTGACCTTGAAAAGATAATAATCAACTTTATATTGAAAAACAAAAGAACAAGAATAGCCAAAAAAACCTATATAATAAAGGAACTTCACGAGGCATCATCATCCCTGATTTTAAGATCTACTATAGAGCTATAGTCCTTAAAAGAACCTTGTATTAGCACAAAGATAGACAAGTAGCTCAATGAAATTTAATAGAAAATCTTTGTATTATCCCACACACATATGAGCACCTGACAAAACAGCTAAAAGTGTACAATGGGATAAGGAAAGCATCTTCAACAAGTGGTGCTGGTACAAATGGATGATGGTATACAGAAGAGTGAAGATAGATCTATGTCTATAGCCATGTACAAAACACAAGTACAAATGGATCCCTCCATGAATCCATCCACACTGAACCTCTTAGGAAAAAAAAATTAGAGGTACTCTTGAACTAATTGGTACAGGAGACAGTTTCCTGACAATAACTCCAGAAGCATAGACACTGAGATCAACAAATGATGAATGGGACCTATTGAAACTTAGAAGTTTCTCTAAGGCAAAGAACACAGTGGACAAGACCCAATGGGAGCCTACAGACTGGGAAAAGATTTTCACCAATCCTACATCCGACAAAGGGCTGATCTCCAAAATATACAAAGTACTCAAGAAACAAGTCAACAAAACACCAAATAATTCTATGAAATGGGGTAGAGAACTGAATAGAGAACTCTAAATAGGGGGAATGATGAAATACACTTAAGAAAGTGTTCAATATCTTTGGCTAACAAGGAAATACAAATTAAAACAACTTTAAGATACCATCTTACTGCTGTCAGAATGGCTAAAATTGGAAACAGCAATGTCAACTTATGCTTTGCAGGTGGATCTGTAAACTTGAAGAGCCATTTTGCAGACTAGCATGGCTGTTCTTCAGGATAATGGGAATCAGTCTACCACAGGACCCAGTAACCTAACTCTTATGCACATACCCAAATGATCCACATCCATGGAACCAAGACTTGTGCTCACATATATTCATAGCAATATTATTTATACTAGCAAGAACATGGAAGCAACTTAGATGCCCCTCAACTGAAGTATGTATAAAGGAGATGTGCCACATTTACACAATGGAATATTACTCTGTGCCGGGGGTGGGTGGACAACGAAATCTTGAATCTCACAGACAAGTGGATGGAACTTGAAGAAACCATCCTGAATGAGGTATCCCAGTCACAGAAAGATAAACATGGTATGTATTCATTCATATGTGGATTTTAGACATTGTGCAAAAGATAACCACCGTACAAATCACACTGCCAGAGAAACTAGGATACAAGGAGTATTCTATGAGTTTCTTATAAGGTCATTCACAGAAGCAGGAAAGGACACGGTCCCCAGAGCATATGGGATTTGGGGGGGGTAGTGAGTGGAGAGTGAACTAGCAAAAGGAAAGAAGTAGGAGAGTAAAGAACATTGGACTAGGAAGATTTGGACAGAAAAGGAATGGACTTGAGAAGAGATGAGAAGAGAAGTGAAGAGGATAGCTAGGAGAGGAGAAGAGAGATAGAGACTATAAAAATGGGAGCCATTATAGGTTAGAAGAGGAAACTGAACCTAGAGAAATGTCCAGAGTCCTACAAGAGTGACCCCAACAACTTGTGCAACAGTGTAAAGGCTACCATAAATTCCCTTCCTTGACAATGAGATCAATGACTAACTTATCCACCATCATGGAGCCCTCATCTATTAGCTGATTGAAACAGAAGCAAACATGCACAACTAAACACTGAGCCAAACTGGAATTCAGATGCAGAGAGGGAGGACAAGGCCACACTGCAGAAACACATAGACACAGCTGACCTGAACAAGGAGGAGCTAATGGGGCTCCAGACTTATAGCTGGGAATCCATCATGGGACTGACACAGACCCCTGTGTAGTGAGATAGTCCTTCTGTGGCACTGAACACGCCCATTGGGGGTGGAGCCATGAGCGGAAGTGACCTGTGGAAGGAAGTCTGAGGGAGAGCCTGTAAAAGCTTTCTTGCTCGTGTGACTCGGACAGGAGAGGATTGGGTTGAATTTCCTGGTGTTTATCTGTGTAGTTTGTAAGTTATTTCTCCCTAAATAAACATCTATTGGGCCTATTTGTTCATACTGATCCTTATTTAACCACGATATCTGGTGTCAGAAGTGGGGTTTTATTTAGACAGAAAAGTGACTGTAGATGCAAGATGGACATTGCTATAGAGTTCCTGCTTCATGGAAGAGTCTACCAGACAGTCTGCAGGACACAGAGGAAAATGACTGACAAACTGCCATACAAAGTTTCCTGGTTTGCTGAAGAGTCTGCCAGACACAGGATGGCCTATGGGCTGAAGATGAAAGATTACAAAAGAACTTCAGGTGACCAGGCAGTGAGTTGTCTCTGACATTTCTAGAGCTTATATATTATCCTTCTGTTGTCTTTGAAGGAGTTGAAGAAAGATAGTTATGGTTATAGCTTTCCTTAGTTATGCTTAAAGATAAGTTACATATAGGACTTTAGACTCACAAATTTAAGATAGATAATAGAATAGTTTCTTTTAATCTTGCTAAATGTTAATGGACTAAATAGTGTTAACTGTGATTCATATTTAATAACTGTTGTGGTCTGTCAATTTCTCTTGGCCTTAGCCAAAACTGGATGTACCAACGTTGCTGTGAGACCTAGGGTGACTGTTCAGGTGGGTTGCTGTTTCTGTCCTTGCTGCACCTTTTGGAAGTTGTCCATCCGCATTTCCTGTCTACTCTAGTATTGTTAATTTCCTTCTCAGGTCTTGATGAGGTTGAAGATTAAACTATCACAACTATTATTCTCTCTTCCTAGTTAGATATATTAGGTACTAGACTTACATTTTCCAGCTTAGGACAACTCTGTTGTAAACTCCATTATGCCCTCACCCTAGGACTAGATATGTAGGTCATTTTGTACTCGATTTTCCTTTTCTTAGAGCACACTTGTTATTCACTGTTTTGTATATAATTTTATATTAAGCCTAAATCTTTTCTTTAGACTAAAAGGGGAATTGTAGTGAGACAGTCCTTCTGTGGCACTGACCACGCCCATTGGGGGGTGAAGCCATGGGCGGAAGTGACCTGTGGAAGGAAGTCGGAGGGAGAGCCGGTAAAAGCTCTATTGCTGGCGTGACTCAGACAGGAGAGGATTGGGTTGAATTTCCTGGTGTTTATCTGTCTAGGTTGTAATTATTTCTCCCTAAATAAACATCTATTCGGCCTATTTGTTTATCCTGATCCTTATTTAACCGCGATACCCCTGAAAATGGGTCTAAGCTAAATGTCCTGTGCAGTCTAAGGGACTTCAGACAGTGGAATCAGGAAACATCCCTGTTGTTAAAAAGACTTTGGGGGAATATCCCCATGGAGGTATAATGCATTAACCTTGAGACAGGAGAGATATTTTAATCCCTACTTCAAATGACTTGTAAGATTTAGATGACCTCTCCTGGAATGCATCACCCTATGTGTATAGTGTCCGTTGGATGGGAGGGGAGAGTGGTCGTGGGCTCAGGAAGTTGGTAGAGAGGGGAAGAAGGAGGATGGGGGGTAAGGTGGAATGAACTGGTTTGATATATATAATGTTTTTAAAAAAATTTAAAACATTAAAAAGATACCAATGTAATTTTCAAAAAAATAGTTAATATTTTAATAATTTAAAATTTTAACCTCTATTGACTTTGAAATATCACACTTCCAAAGAGAGAACATCACTTCCAGCACAAGTTCTAATAGATCTTACTAGTAAAAACTCACAGTAACCTATCAGGGAGGGGAGGGTGAAAACTGAAGTATCACAGATTCAGAGCATCTGGCTACTAGAGTTCTTTTCTCTACCTATTCTCAGACAAGTCATGTGCTCCTGTCCTCACACTGCCTCCTCAGATTAATTGCTATCGCTTCAATCCCTCAGACTAATTGCTCAAACAAAATCATCTCACTGCATGCTCTTCTGTCTCCTCTATCTTATCTTCCTCTCTCTGTCCATCCATGTCACTCCTATCTCCAAATCCCTACTGCTGGGATCAAAGGCCTGATTCCCAAGTCCTGGGACCACCTTAGTGTGAGCTGTTTTTCTTTTAGACAGACTTAGTATGTGTCTAACTACTGACATAGTGTGTGTGTCTAACAACTGATTTAATGTGTGTGGATAACTAGTGACCTAGTCTATGTAGCTAACTAGTGACTTAGGTGTGTAGTTGACTAAATAAATAGAAATACATAGGAGAATGACTAACTACTATATCAGTGTGTGTGTGGCTGACTATTTTCTTGGTGTTTTTGGCTAGCTAGTGAATTAGATGTGTGGCTGACTAGTGACTTAGTATGGGTGGGTAAGTAGTGATATATTGTGTGTAGCTAACTAGAGACATAGTGGCTGTGGCTAACTAGTAACATAGTAATGTAGATATCCCATAAGAAATTCAAACTGGCCACATAACGGCTCTCTACATCCAGATATTTTACAGGATCTTTCAAATTACTGCCAGCGAACAAGTAGTTGGAAGGAGTTTTTTCTATCTCTTTGCTAAACAATCTCTTACCCTCAAATTGGTTCTGTTCTCTTTCTGCCACACTAAAACTCTTCTGCCCGCCGCAGCTGCAGCTTGTCTCAGGGCAGTAGGCTGGGCTGAGGCAGCATCAACTCAAGACAAAATTGAGTCTCAAAATATTATCATTTCTGCCAGCTTTTGGGGATATGTTTATGGCAGCTGCAATTTTGACAACGTGGCCTAGCCTCACCCCCCATGGTTCTTCCCTCTGCTACACCAGCCACCTAGGCACAGGGAGTCTAGCCAGCTTCTGCCGCCAACAGAACCTGTAATTCATTTACCTTTTGCTTTTATTCTTTTATTTGCTTTATTCTTTATTCTTTGTCTCTAATTTCTTTTTTCACTATGTCATACATAGCTTCACATTCAAGTCCTTCTCAATTTTACACAGTCCTGTTTAATATATCTGTACATTTAACTTAAATTTAACTTTATGTAAATGTAAGCTAACTTCATACAACTTAAATTCAATTGTACTAAGTCTCAAATATTTCTAAATTGCTATGTGCCTTTGAATGGTGTTAAACATTTAAGGTTATAAATGTCTATTTCAATCTAAGAAAATATTTATGCCACCCAGTCTTTTCCGTGAGCTGTTTATTAAGGTTAAGCCTCTATTATCACAGGGAGTTTTTCTCTACCTCTTTGTCCTCTATGGTTATAAGTGTAACCTACTAAGTAAAAACCAGTTACAGTCAGGCTGCAGGGCCCTAAGTAAAATATCCCTCCACAGCCGCTCAGCTTGGATCCAGTTGTCAAAATAGATTAATTACAGGGATATTTTGTATACTAAGGTATGCTAATCAGTCAAATGCTCAGAGATCTAGAGAATATGGCATTTAAAATGTCTCATTAAAAAGTTTTTTTAACAGAGAGACAGGCCAGCTGCTGGCACCACCCATTTCCTCCAAGATGACTGATGGACACTGAAAGAAGCTCTACCCACAAAAGTGGCAACACTAGCCACTGAGCAATCCTGCCTTTCATTTCATCCCTCACAAACTGTACACCTACATACTCTGGTCTGTGTTCAAACACTTGACAGATTAAAACATGCTGGGAAATAACAAAATCACTCCCCTTACCACAGTCATGTACTTTTTTCATAGTGGTGAATTCAGTACCTGGTTGCTTACCCTGAATCCTCCTGCAGTGTAAACAATTTTCCTTATTCTGCACTGAAGGTAGAAGCAATGCTCCACTTGGAAATGCTTTTCCTGTGACTTCACTGGATAGTTGGCTACCTGACTCTAATGGAAAATTTAAATCTCTTAGGCATTACAGTAATTTAAGAAATTGGAAGGTATAGTACAGAAGACAGCAAGGCCATTGTTTGGAGAGCAACAGAGTACAACCAATGCTACTTGCATAAACATGATGGATTGTCTCATAAACATTCTTCTAACAAGATGCAAATGCATCTGTTGTAGCATTAATGTGCCTTCCCAGGGAGAAATCTCTTTGCCCACAGAGGCAGTCCATAAAGACAAATATTTCTAACATAACATATATCTATCTCTGGAAAATACTCAGAGAGGATCCAGCCTAGACATAGTTTGCTTTTCATATATGCTATCCTTCTTAAATGGCTTTTGGTTCAAGCTCCATTTTACACAGTGAACAATTTCAGTAGAGACTGGAGACAGCATGTCTAGCTACTTAGGGAGATGGGAGGATTACACAGCAAATGTGTTCCCAGTACTGTTCCTAAAGGCTTCCAGATACCCGAAACTGAAGGACCTGTTCCACATATAGGATCCTGAGGTGAAGGTGATGGGAAATGTGATAGATAGGAAATGTAGAAGGTAGAAAAGATTGTAAATTAAAAAAAAGCTGGGATAGGGAGATGTGTTCCATGAAAAGTTTCTTAAGGAGAATAGACACTTGTATACTATTTCCACAGAGGAAATGGAAGGAAAGGGGACACTTATGTGAAGTCAGTAGAAACCCATTAAATGGGACAAACTCAGGAGAACACCACTAAAACAATGGAATACAGGATATCTCATGATCATTGCTGACTAAGCCACCAGTGGCCTTGGGACTGAGTACCATAGCTCTATGTAGTTTATATCTACATATCTGAAACCACCTGTCCAGAAAGGCTTTGTTCCATACAATTACCAGCTCTCCAATGCAAATACCTGGATTTTGGCGAGGTTCTGTGTATTATTGTCAATGCACCAGGCCCTTAGGAAAAGATTTCAAGGCCTAGGCCCCTGGTTGTTACTATCTCTTCTAAGAATGTTTCTCATCCCTGCATGAAGACCTAAGAAAAAGCTTTGCTTTATCAGGCCCCACATACATCATTGGTTTACTTTTTAAAATCTGGTGTCCTATTGCCACAGTGGTAGAACTATGCTTTTTTTGGAGAAGAAAACTGCAACTATATGTTATAAATACAATTTAAGGTTGTTTATGACACTGTAATATCTCTCTGAGCAGCTTGTATTGGGGCAGGTGTATGATAAGTGTAAGGGACTAGATGCTGTTGCAAAACAGGAGTAGCTTCTGTGTAATGGTTTGGAGTCAAATGTCTGGAAAATCATGGACAACAAATGTGTATCTAGAATTCAAAATTCTAACAGGACTGATCAGCATAGACTTATCTTTGTGTGTTTTAGAGGCAGTACTACCTCAGTTAAATTCTACTTTATGAGATATAATATCTCAAAAGCAGTTGTAAATCGTTTGTGTTACAAATTCTACTCTTGTAGATCACTGCTCAATAGTGAAGTGCTACCCTTACATGAAATGCCTTTTACAACCTGCAGAAAATTAACAATACATGGATCTTACAAATAATATTAAATTGCAAACGGCTGAACTTATAAAAGGGACTTAACTAAAAGGCCTCTGGAAGTTTGTTGGCTTTCTTTCAGTGGGTGCACCTGAAGTATGTAGAAGTTGACTTAAAAAGGTTTCCATAGACACCTCCCTGCTCTCAGTACTCAAAGCAGACACAGCCCACAGAATAGTTATTTGGGGGACTGCCTCTAGCTTCTGGGAATTTCAAGAACTACATGAGGATTCAGGGGACAGGTTGTCTCCTTGCAGCTTCCCACCCAGATCCAGGGAATATCCACCACACTGGATCCATCACCTATCTCCCACCACCGATCTGAGGATGGCAGCCCCTCAATCACCATGCTGTGGTTTTCCAGTTTGCCCTTCCTCAAAGCACATCACTCAAAACCACTGGCTGTAGTTTCTCTTCAAATCCAGACCAGAACAGCCCTGCACTTCTTTTGAAAGGCACATCACAAAGGGGCCTGATTAGCTATTAAGGCCTGAGTGATAAAAAGCACCTCCCAGGTGGTTGCAGAGTGCTTAAGGACTAATTGCAATGGTTACTGATTGCCTTCTAGGACTAAGAGTTTTCTACATCAGCAGTGATGTGCATTTCTATAGCAATTGCCCTATAGCTGAACTGTGCTATCTTTCTGTAGTACACAGGCATTTACCTTTCTTCCTCTTAGACACAGTGTTGCTAGCTAAATATAATTACTTAAATGGATTGAGTGATTCTTGGTGAAAAAGTTGGAAGGGAGCTCCAAATATTCATTAACTACCACAAAGAGATTTAGGAATGCAAAATGTGTTATTTGTTATTTGGTTAAACACTGAGTTTTGTTTAACTAAATTTGCTTTTTTACCTGTTTGTCACAGGAACTACAGATAATCAGAAAATCAAAGCAGGGACCACATCTTAAAAAAAGATAAATGATCTTTCTCGTGGCAGAATGCCAGATGATGGCTCCATGAATGTAGAATTTTATCCCTGAAATTCAGAGCAATCATTTGGCAAAGTCATCATAATAAGAAAATAGTCTTCATGGAAAATTGAATATTTACAGAGGAATACATGTTCTGTAAGCATATAAAAAATAAAACAAAACAAAAACCAACTGCAGTAACGAAGGTTCTCTGCATGAAAAGGAATGTAGGATGAAACTCTCCATATATGTAGAAAGTTAATTTATTACAATGTCTCACAAGCTGTGATATATTTAGTCCAACAATGGTTGCCAACCAATGGGAATCTGAAGAGTACAGCAGTTTTTTTAGTTTATCAGGATGGATGTGTCAGCTGGTCATCATGCATCAAAATTCCAAAAAGTAGGCTCTAATGGTAGTGAAGGAAGAAACTTGGTACCAAGAGCTAGGGTAAGTAGCCAAAGAGGGAAAGCTTCCTCCTTCAATACCATTTATACATGTAGGCTACCACCAGAAGGTTGATCTGTTCCTTTATGTGACTTTGTTCTGTTTTGTTTTTTGTTTTCAAAACAGGGTTTTTCTGTGCAGGACATAAACTCATTCTGTGGATTTGGCTGGCCTCAACCTAAGCAAAATCAGGCAGCCTCCTGTGTCCTAGGATTAAACATTTGCACTTCCACCAAGCAGTTAAAGGTAGATCTTATCATCTGTTTGCATACAAGGCTTCTGTGTGGCTTTGGCAGCCCTGGAATATATTCTGCCAGTCTGAAGTTTCTCAACTCCTAAATGGGAATCCGTTCCAACTTGTCATGAGTTCAAAGTGCTAAAATAATTCCTATTGTCCTTAAGACATTATCTTTCCTGCTATAGGACACTTGTGCCTTGATGATGAATATCTCCTATCTAAATAGCAATGATTTGGGAGTAGACAGGTTAACCACCCAGAAGTAAGGGAGGAAGTGCAGCAATGGGGTGCCCGAAGGCACATAGTATGTGCAATTATGGAGTGCCTTTAGCATTAGTGGAATCAATTTCTGTTTTCCCTTTATACATATTAATAGATGTCCCCTTACATTGCCGCACCTTTGTTTGACTACTTAAATTTGGTGTATGAATAAAATGGAGCTTTCAGTATTGACTGAATCTGCCTGCCTGACATCATATTATGTCTTTGTCTTCCTTTCATCAATGATAGCTTGTCTTCCAATTGTGCACACTCAGTGACTGAGGAATGGACATGGGACTGAGCTGCTGTTTCTGATTGCAGTCCTACAATCTCCAATCCACAACACTTTGTTCCACACATCCTGGAGAATTGAGTTTGATCTGCAACTTAAAAATGCTGGAACTCACTCAGGCAGCATGAGCAACCCCGTGGCATATGCCTTTATTCCACAACATAGCTTATTGTGCTGTGGATGTGAATATAAGTAATTATTACTTCAAATTCCATGCTTCTTCATGTTCTCACTATTTGCCCATGGGTGCTTCAACTTGAAGTACTGCCTTCAAAATGGATTATGCAAAGATGCTATAAAATACCATGGCAAAGACATTTTTACCAGAAAAAGAAACAGAACAAATTCTGTTGTATGTGTGTGTCTGTAAATTGCTCACCAGTTTTTAGACAATGACTTTTGTGTGGAGATCATAAGTCAACTTTGTGGGGTCCACTTTTGGCCTACCTCCACGGCAACTATAGACTCATAAAATTCTCATTTTCCAGGGAGTCACATTGTAGAACAAGTCTTGAGTCTTGAAAATGTCTCTATGAAAGAAACATTGACACCTTATAGCAGAAACAGGAACCGAGTATATGGGAGTGCTTTAGAGATGGGAAAAATTCCATATTTAGCTTTCTAATTTTGTTTTGCATATATTTTCATTCTAAGCCTATTATGACCCTTGATATAGATTATTTACTGTTTTCTTTTTTGTTTTCATAAGTATTCAAAATGAATATATATGCTTTAAATTTTCATTAATTTTACTTTTGTATTTTTTCTCTTCTTTTTAATAATAGTATTACTGTGACATCCTGTCTTAAATAGAATTTTCATTATAGATTTATTAGTCTGTCCTAGGACATGAGAGATATCTGTCCACCTTGAATCCAGAGTGCTGGCATTGTAGTTTGGCTTGTCAACAGAAGTTAGTTTATTAGCTTGGCTCACTTATGATGAATGACTGAGCCTGGTTGTTAGTGTAGCCAGACAACAGGCTCTGGTACTAAACTCCAGTAACAGAAGATGGTGCCCATCAAATGCAGGTTTTCTGCCTCAAAGTCCATTGTCTTTTCAAATATGGGAAATATTATTTTCCCTTATCATTTACTCTTGTAAAACTCACTGAATGTCTTGGAAGGGTTCTGTCTATTACTAGTAATGGAGACAGCCAGGTTCACAGATGTAAGATGTTTTCTATACAGTTAAGTGTAAATCTTCATGTTATTCATCGCATCTAATGTCTCACTAAGTAAACTTGAAGCTATGAAGCCAGGCATGGTGGCAGAAGCCTTTAGTAATGGTTCTTAGAGAGCGGAGGTAGGAATTTCAGGATTTCCTAGTCACCAAAGATGAAAGTGGTCCCTGGGGTATGGTGTTCATACCACAGTCAAAGTTAGTCTGTGACTGCTTCAGGACAATGTCCGTAAACTTGCCCAAAGCTCTGGATCTACTGGGCCATGGCACCAGCAAATGTCAGCTAATATATTGACCCCACCTTATTACCTATTCTTACTTTTAATGAATTCCATTACAATCGAATCAAAGTTATTTTACCATATCTATCTCTGTTTCCTATCCCTCACATGTCTGTACCAACCCCAAAGTCATTTGGGCCAGGGAAAAGTCCCAACCCCTTGTGTCTAGGCTGAATATCTATCCATGGGGAATGGGCTCCTGAAGCCTTTCATACAGCAGGGATACATCCTGATTCCACTACCATAGGTCCCTTACACTTACTAGACCTTCTAAATGAGATGCACTTTTAGGGGTTTTAGGTCAGTCATATTATGGATTCCCAACTGTCAGACTGGTGTGCATGACCTCTGCATTGTTTTGCTTAGGTGATTCTGTGGGTATCTCGAACCTGGTCTTGAACCCTGTACTTATCACTCCTCTGTCTCTGCAACCGGATTCCAGGAGTTCCACTTAAGTGCTTAGCTGTGGGTGTCTGCTTCTGTTTCTTTCAACTACTGGACGAAGGCTCTAGAATATCCTATAAGGTAGATATCAATCTCATTATATGGAAGGACATTTAAGGTAGTCTCTCCACTATTGCTCATATTTTTATTTGGCGTGATCCTTGTAGATCTCTGGACATTTTCCTAGTGCCAGATTTCTCTTACCACCTATTATATCCCCATCTTGTATGGTATTTCTTTTGTTGCTCTCCTCTATTCTTTCCAAAACTCAGTCTTCTTGATGCCTCTTGTTCTCCGTTCCCATTCTCTTCTCCCCTTCTCTTTCTACTGACTCTCCCTTCCCTCACCCGATGCTCCTAATTTTCTCAGGAGACTTTGTCCCTTTCCACTACTATGGGGAACAATGGCAGGCCTTTCAAGGGTGAAGTCTGAACTGAGGTGAATCCAGGGGAGTGCCCCCTTGACACCCTGAAGGTAGGGCTTGGAACAGTGCTACCAAACACTGCCAGGACTCGAACATCCTCTCTACAACTGCAGCTCAATATTAAGGCTGAATCTTTGCACAACCTGCTTTGTCCATCTCTCAAGGAACAGTTGCCGATGGTCTACAGGATGGTGGCTAAGGGAAACCTTGTAAACCACACCTCCTGCTGAAAGCAATCCCACCAACTCCTGAATCCTTCCTCTCCATATCATCCCTGGGGAGAAGGAATAAGGAATGCTTAAACCATGATATGCATAACCAGGGAGGCTGGGTTGTTGCATGGGAACCCTAATGGCTTCTGTATCTATGCAAAGAGTTTAGAATGTTTGGTAGTCCTGGTCCAAACATGCCTTCAAGTTCTGTGTCTTTTCTGCTCATTTATTCCAGTAATTCGGTTAGCCAATCAGAGCTACAAGCATAGACACCAGTCATAGGGGAGGTTTCTTCCCAGTCTTATATGAGATGCCTTTGGTACAGAGTGTGAAACCAGAAGGTGGAGAAACTTGGGTTGATGTCTCTCTTGCTCCCATTATCTCTTTCCTCCCCCTTTCTCCCTCCTTATGCTGTCTTTCTTTCTCTTTCTGTCAGATCTGTCTGTCTCTGTGTCTTTCTCCCTCTCTCTCTTTCTCTCTCTTGGCTTGCAGATTATATCAGATGGGCTGACGGGTTTGTCATTTATCTTGGGTGTAGTGATCTTAGTAAGAACCGTGCTCCACACCAAAAAAAAAAAAAATTGATTATTGAAATTAAAGGAAAGCACGAAGGCTAAAATCTTCACCAAATTGTATGAATTATTTTGATTTACTCCTTCATGAGCTCTCCCCTATCACTTCATATCAAGATGATAGAGAAATGATAGAGACAACTTTAGAGATACGAATGAAAAAAATTAAGGAACGTTCATTGCCAGGAGC
The DNA here is from genome assembly GCF_943737965.1 of Phodopus roborovskii. Lineage (NCBI taxonomy): Eukaryota > Metazoa > Chordata > Mammalia > Rodentia > Cricetidae > Phodopus > Phodopus roborovskii. The sequence goes on from NW_026126344.1 coordinate 37,505, forward strand.
TATGTCAGGATTTTGACAAAATTCTATAGTTCCTGCTACAAGAATAAATCAAAAGGCTAAAATTCCTGGGGACAAGTGTGAGCAAACACAAATCCATGCACTGGCACTACATAATTAAAATTAAATCAAATCTTTAACCAAACATATTTTAACTTGTGAATACACAATATTGTGAGCACTCATTCCTGTAACCCAGGTACTTAGTGGATAAAGTCTTAACAGTATCCTCCAATATGAAATGCTTTATATAATACAAAGCAAATGTGTAGGATTGGAATTAGAGAAATCAATCTTCCCAACAAGGCCTATTATATTGTTAAAGTCATGAGTGAAAGAGCCTCCATTGCAGGGCCTCTGCTAAAGAGGCATCACATGGAGAGTTCCAGGGCCCAGGAAGAACTGCCTGTCAAAGCAGAAGCATCCTGATATCAGCCCAGTATGTGTCTTCCCTGGCCCTGGCCACTGGCCTCTGGCCCCTGGCCCCTGGGCCCTGGCCCCTGGCCCTTGGCACCTAGCCCCTGCCCCCTGGGCCCTGGACCTGGACCTGGCCGAGAAAACATGGGATCAAGCTCCTATAAAGGTCAGAGAATGAAGAGGTGTATTGTTTCCATTCTACGAATTAGAAAACTTAAGGACAGAAAACAGAATTAAAATACTCATCATTGTACTTGAATGGCACAATGAAGATGGTGATGCCCCTGCTGCAGCCATCTTTTCAGCTATTATCAACATTGTGGCTACTACTGCTACGCCAGGATTGGGCCCACTACCTCACGTCCTGCCGAACCATAACAGACATCCAGGTGCTTGTGATGAGGTCAGGCCTACAGAATTCATCAGGCAAGACAGTATGATTATCTGATGATTAACTGATGGCATGTTAAAAATGCGTGATGACAGCATACAGTTTCATACCTGGCAAGTCTGCCCAGGAATTGATGATACAAAAAAATGACAACGGCTTACATATTTAAAGACGTAATTATTAATTCTTTCATTATATAATCTGTGATCCCTGAAGTTGGCGCCACCTTGTGTGACTCAAGTGTGACAGAACATGTAACTATGTGATTATTTCATTATTCAAATCTGTCTTTTTCTACTCCAGGGAGAGTGGAGTCTGTATCCACCTTGTTGGTGTTAAATTGTATCTTGTGAATTCTTTCTTTCTTTCTTTCTTTCTTTCTTTCTTTCTTACTTTATTTCATTATTTCATTCTTCCTTTCTTTATGTAAATCAATGTTGATATCATTTTGTTATCTCTCTAGGGGTGAATTATAAGAAACTATCTCTTTATTCATTCATTTTTCTTCAAATCTATGATTAAGAATTCAATGTCTCTTCAGTATTGAGCAATCATTTAGGCTTTACGCATAAAACACCATCCACTTGTTTGATGTTTATTCGTTTAATTATGAAAATCGGTCATTATGTATTCAGTGATCACTGGAGTTTTGAGCCTCCTTTGGGGAGACCATTGTACCAGACCATCATGTCATCTAATACTACACTTACTTCTTTAACTGTTAAACTAGGAAATTAAGTAATAATTCATCATTCAATTTATGTATTTAAAATACAAATAATGTTATGGACCATACCTCCCGTTTGGAGTCAGATTTTGGGAGTTGATGATGTAATATCATCTCATTACTTCACCATTTACCTATGTAAATAGATCTTTACATCAGCGATAGGTTTAGGACTTTGGTGCCATCTCATCAGTGTTAATATAAAAGGCCCACTAATTAATTTTCAATTTATTTTTTAAAAATATCATTATTCCAGTAAGATATCAGTCTTGATATCAATGTTGATAAGAGCTGAAAAGATGGCTGCAGCAGGGGCATCAATAGCATAGCTGAGAGAGAGATGTTCTTCCATGTTCTGAGTCGTCATCCTTTTGCCAGGTCTCGATGATGGTGCCGACCTCCTAGTGCCACTCCTTCTTCTCATGATAGATCACAACCGATGTGAAGATGTGGAGGAAGAACAGGTAGTCAACAGCCAGACCACCATGCCGGTCTTGGTGAAGTCCTTGTCCTTCTCAGAGGGCACCGTGCAACCTTCAGGACTCAATCACCCAGCATCCTTCGTACTCTGGAAGATGCATAGATCATTCAGAAAATGCTCTGCCCATGTCTACAACTTTCCTAACCTTGTCCCTCACAGATTTTTGCACCCTTACCATAATTGGTGATGGTACTATCTGTCGTTTACATAATTTAAAGAATTAAATAAGTCACTAATAGCTAACTGTCACAATAAATAGGGGATGTAGCATTCTACTGGCAGGGAAGCATGGCCAGACTCCAGTCATGAAGGATGGCATCATCATCAGTTGAGTCAATGATTCATACAATGTGAAGATATTGCACATTATGTCCACAAGGGGAAGCTTTACAGGTCTCTTCATGGAATGGAGGATTGTTGTTTACATAACTCTACAAATATTTACATTATCTTGGGGATTAACACAGATTGCCAATTTAAATTCACTAATTATGTAATTAGATGATCTGTGGCACCAGATTCCAGGTGTCATGGACGATATGATCATTGATTTATATAATTAAATAATCAAATAATGAGTTCATGTAACATCATCCACTTCCCTAAGGTGGCTCCAAACCAGGCTCATGAACGATGCTGTCATGATAAATTTAAATATTTTAAGTACATAATTGATATTAGGAAGGTCTATAATAATTGCCTCCCATATCGTGTCACCACAACCCACTGATCATGGATTATTTAATGTCCTATTTTAATAATCAAATAACAACATAATCAGAGGATGAAATGGTCTGCCACACTCCACACATTTGACTCTCTGTTGACTCCCACATGATTGTGGGAAACTCCCAGGTTCAACAGATATTTAATAGCAGAGCAGAGTAGTAACATGCTTACATGCTGAACTTTCATTGTGTATGCAGGGTTTTTAGACGATATCACATATTTAATGTTGGGCGGCTGCCTCAAAAGAGATGGAGTGAAATCCAATAATCACCAAGTCCACTCTAACAAATGGATTATCACCTTCCTGAAGGAAGTCATCAATGGCAAACTCAGCTTTTGATGAATAATTGTGAATCTTCTTTGTCTTTTGTTCCATAGTGTGACTTCTTAGGAGAGAGAGAATTCATAAACAGAAGACTTTGAACTGTTTCTCCACAGACTACGTTCTCTGATGATTAGGTAATCTTGAATTTGGTAACCAGTAAAAGCTGTAGGCACACCTCCAGAGGTGTGGCTATGACTTGTTTGGGCGAATCAAATGTTGTCATTAAAAGTTTTAGGAGATAGTTACCTTGGGAGACTGTAATGTCCCATGATAACACTTTCTCGAAGCTGCTCTCTGGTCCTTGGCCCATGATACCAGGATACAGAATGCAACAGGTTTGCCAGGCAACATTTATGAACCAACATTCTGTCACATTATAGTGCCCCTCCCACATGCTTAAAGGAGTAATCCCACCGGTGAACTAACCTTACAGCCTCACTGAGTTTCCCACAAAAACAAAGCAAGGCCCTTTCTTTTGAGTTCTACATATTTACCAGTCTCTCAAGCTACAATTTGCCTATAGTGACATAAGCATGAAAACGAAAGCATCATTGTGCCATTCAAGTACAATGATGAGTATTTTAAACCTGTTTTCTATGCTTCAGTTTTCTAATTTCTAGAATGGAAACAATACAATTAATCGCCTGTACCATAATCCATTTCCCTTTATTGAAAATAAAATTAAGTCCTCTGCATCCTCTTCCCTTTAGAGGAGCTTTATCCCATGGTTTCTCAGAGTTGTTTAGATTTGCATTGGGCTGATGATTAAGGATTTTGAGCAGTGTCTTCTATTTCTTTCTGTCATTTTGGATTCCTCAATTGACTGTTCTCTATTAAGTCCTGTACCCTGTTTTCTAATATGGTTATTTAGAGTTATTTATTGTTGGTGGTGTGTCATGTTAACAGCCCGACAGAGTTCATTAGATGAGATTCCCTGATCAGGAGATTATTCAGTTATTCCATTTATAAAATCGGTGGTCACTGTGTTCTTCATGGGTCAGTTCTGTTGCAACCTCTCAGAAACTGATTAGGCACAACAGTACAGTTTTTTTTTTTTTTTTAAATCGTGTAATCATTCGATTGTTAAAAATCTACTATTGCGTAATCAGTAATCACTGTATAAGGCAGTGTCTCCCATTCTCTGGCCACTGCTTCTGGTAATGATCTCCTCCTGTGTCAATGCAACAGCAGCCAAAGGACTGATGACACCATCATTACTTACACAATCAAATAAGTTAATATTTGGATAGTCCTCCATATTTAACTTACAAAAGATGGAACCAAACTCCAGTGATTGTCAAGGAAGTAGTACTTAGATAATTAAATAATGCCACATGGTTAAGTCCCGTGGAGGAATGGCCAGACCCCAGTCAAGAAGAACAATGTCTTCATCTATTTAAATAATTAATGTACAATGAAAAACGATTGAATAATGACATGGTTGGGCATTCATAATCCCACATGGAGTAGTCACACTGACATCTTCCTGGAATAAGGATGTTTTTAAACAATTAAATTGATAATTACTTAGTGGGCATTTTATATATATCAGAGAACAATAACTGGCACCAGATTCCAGTTGTCTTGTATGATATAATCATTGTTTTATATAGTTAAATAATCAAACAATGAGTTCATGTAACATCATCCACTTGCCTAAGTGGCTCCAAACCATGCTCTTTAATGATGCTGTCGTGATTAATTTAAATATTTTAACTACAAAATTGATATTTAGATGGTCCATATTAATTGTTTCCAACATCGAGGAATCCACTGTTCATGGATTATTTAATGTTCTATTTTAATAATCAAATAAAAGCATAATCAGATGATGAAATGGTCCGCCATACTCAACACAATCGACTCTAACTGACTCCCACATGATTGTGGGATACTCCCTGGTTCATCCTTTATTTAATTGGAGAGCAGAGTCGTGAAATGTTTAAATGCTGAAATGTCATTGTGTATTCAGGGTTTTTAGAAGATTCTACATATTTCATGTTGGACGGCTGCCTCAAAAGAGATTGACTGCAATCCAATAATCCCTAAGTCTACTCTAACAAAAGGATTATCACCATCCTGAAGGAAGTTAACAATGATGAACTCACCTTTTGATTAATAATTGTGATTCTTATTATCTTTGTTTCCATAGTATTAATTCTTAGGAGAGAGAGAATTCATAAATAGAAGAAATTTTATGTTCTCTGATAATTAGGTAGTCTAGAATTTGGTGACCAGTAAAAGCTGTAGGCAAACTTCCAGAGATTTGGCTATGACTTGGTTAGGGGAATCAAATGCTGTCATTGAAAGATTTAGGAGATAGTTATCTTGGGAGACTGTAATGTCCCATGATAACACTGTCTCGAGCTGTTCTCTGGTACTTGGCCCATGATAACAGAATAGTAAATGCAAGGGTTGCCAGGAAACATTTATGAATTAATATTCTGTCATATTCTAGTGCCCCTCCCACATGCTAAATGGAGCATACCTAAAGATGAAGTAACCTTACAGCTTCACTGAATTTCTCACAAAAACATAGCAGGGCTCTTTCTTTTGGGTTCTACATATTTACCCGTCTCTCAAGCTACAACATGTCTATAGTGCCATAAGCATGAAAACGAAAGCATCATAATGCCCTTCAAGTACAATGATGAGTATTTTCAACCGTTTTTCTATGCTTCAATTTTCTAATTCCTAGAATGGATACAATGCAATTAATTGCCTCTACCATAAACCTGTTCTCTTTTTTGTAAATAAAATAATCCCTCTTCATTCTCTGCCCTTTAGAGGAGCATGATCACATGGTTTCTTGGCAATTTTTAGATTTGCATTGGTCCAGAACAGCCAGGGCCGCGGCCGGGGCCGGGGCCAGAGCCGGGTACAAAATTAAATTGATAATGAATTAAATTTATAATAAATTAAATTGATAAAAAATTAGTAGGTATTTTATATTAACACTGACGAAGTGGCACCAAAATCCTAAACATATCGCTGATGTAAAGATCTCTTTATATAGCTAAATGATGAAGTAATGAGATGATGTTACATCAACTCCCAAAATCTGACTCCAAAAGGGACTTATGGTTCATCACATTACTTGTATTTTAAATTCATTACTTAAGTGATGAATTATCATGTAATTTCCTAGCTTAACAGTTAAGGAAGTAAGTGTAGTATTCGATGATGAGATGGTCTGGCATAATTGACTCCCCTAAGGAGGCTCAAAACTCCAGTGATCACCGAATACATAATGACAGATTTATTTAATTAAATGAATAAACTTTAAACCAGTGAATGGTATTTTATGTGTGAAGCCAAAATGATTGCTCAATACTGAAGGGTCATTGAGTTCTTAATCATGTATATGAACAAAAAATGAATGAATAAAGAGATAATTTCTCATAATTAACCCCTAGAGAGAAAACAAATCAATAGCAACATTGATTTAAAGAAAGAAATAAAGGAAGGAAGGAAGAAAGAAATCAAGAGAGACAATTTAAAACCAACAAGGTGGATCCAGACTCCACTCTTCCAGGAGTAGCAAAAGGCAGATTTGTATCATGAAATAATCAGATATTTAGATCGTTTGTCACACTTGAGTCACACAAGGTGACACCAAACTTCAGGAATCACAGATTATATAATGAAAGAATTTAATAATTACATCTTTAAATATGTAAGTCTTTGAGCTTTTTTTTTGTATCTTCAAATCCTGGGCAGACTTGACAGATATGGAAATGTATGCTGTCATCAAGGATTTTTAAAATGCCATAAGTTTATCGTCAGATAATCATACTGTCTTGCATGATGAATTCTGTTGGCCTGACATCATCACCAGCACCTGAATCTCTGTTGTGGTTCTGCAGGATCTGAGATAATGGGCCCATTCAAGGCTTAGAAGTAGTAACCAAGATGTTGCTATCAGCTGAAAAGATGGCTGCAGCTGAGGCAAAGCCAGCATATCTGAGAGAGAGGTGTTCTTCCGTGTTCAGGGTCCTCATCCTTTTGCCAGGTCTCGGAGATGATGCTGACCTCCTAGTGCCACTACTTCTTCTCATGGTAGATCACAACTGATGTGAAGATGTGGATGAACAGCAGGTAGTCAACACCCAGACCACCATGCCGGCCTTGGTGTAGTCCTTGTACTTCTCGAAAGGTCCCGAGCAATCTTCTGGACTCAATCATCCTGCATCCTTTTTCCTATGGGAGATTCATATATCATTCAGAAAATGCTCTGCCCATGTCTACATCTTTCCTAACCTTGTCCCTGACAGATATTTGCACACTAATCGTAATCGGTGATGGAATTGTCTGTCGCTTACATAATTTAAAGAATTAAATAAGTCAGTAATAGCTAACTGTCAAAATAAATAGGTGATGTAGCATTTTACTGGCAGGGAAGCATAGCCAGTCTTCAGTCATGAATTATGTCATCATCCTCAATTGAATAAATGTATCGTAAAATGTGATGATATTGCACATTATCTCCACTAGAGGAAGCCTTACATGTGTCTCCATGGAATGGAGGATCTTTGGTTTACATAACTTTATAAATATTTACATTGTCTTGGGTATTAACACAGACCGTCAATTTTAATACTTTAATTATGTAATTAGATGATCTGGGGCACCAGATTCCAGGTGTCATGGATGATATAATCATTGTTTTATATAGTTAAATAATCAAACAATGAGTTCATGTAACATCATCCACTTCCCTAAGGTGGCTCCTAACCAGGCTTTTGAACGATGCTGTCTTGATTAATTTAAATCTTTTAACTACAAAATTGATATTTAGATGGTCCATAATAATTGTTTCCCACATCGTGGAATCCACTGATCATGGATTATCTAATGTCCTATTTTAATAATTAAATAACAACATAATCAGATGATGAAATGTTCTGCCATACTCGACACAATTGACTCTCGCTGACTTCTACATGATTGTGGGAAACTCCCAGGTTCATCCCTTATTTAATCGGAGAGCGGAGTCGTGAAATGTTTAAATGCTGAAATGTCATTGTGTATGCAGGGTTTTTAGAAGATTCTACATATTTCATGTTGGACTGCTGCCTCAAAAGAGATGGACTGCAATCCAATAATCCCTAAGTCTACTCCAATGTATTATCACCTTCCTGAAGGAAGTTAACAATGACAAAATCACCTTTTGTGAGTCTTATTATATTTGTTTCCATAGTAATATTTCTTAGGAGAGAGAGAAATCATAAACAGAAGAAATTTAATGTTCTCTGATAATTAGGAATTCTAAAATTTGGTGACTAGTAAAAGCTGTAGGCAAACCTCTAGAGGTGTGGCTATGACTTGGTTAGGGGAATCAATCCCTGTCATTGGAAGTTTTATGAGTTAGTTATCTTGGGACACTGTAATGTCTTATGATACTTTCCAGAAGCTGCTCTCTGGTCCTTGGCCATGATACCAGGATAGAGAATGCAAGCAGGGTTGCCAGGCAACATTTATGAACCAACATTCTGTCACATTCTAGTGCCCCTCCCACATGCTAAAAGGAGCATACCAAAGAAGAACTAACCTTATAGCCTCACTGAGTTTTTCACTAAAACAAAAGCAGGGCTTTCTTTTGGGTTCTACATATTTACCCTTCTCTCAAGCTACAACATGCCTATAGTGACATGAGGATGAAAACGAAAGCATCATAATGCCATTCAAGTACAATGATGAGTATTTTAAACCTTTTTTCAATGCTTCAATTTTCTAATTCCAAGAATGGATACAATACATTTAATCGCCTCTACCATAACCTTTTCTCTTTTTTGAAAATAAAATGATCCCTCTTCATTATCTGCCCTTTAGAGGAGCTTGATCCCATGGTTTCTCCGCATTGTTTAGATTTGAATTGGTCCAGAAGAGCCAGGGCCAGGGCCAGGGCCAGGGCCCAGGGGCCAGGATCCAGGGGCCAGGGGCCAGGGGCCAGGGGCCAGGGGCCAGGGCCAGGGCCAGGGCCAAAATTTAATTGATAATAAATTAAATTGATAATAATTTAAATTGATAATAAATTAGTAGGCATTTTATATTAACACTGACGAAATGGCACCAAAGTCCTAAACATAACGCTGATGTAAAGATCTCTTTATATAGCTAAATGATGAAGTAATGAGATGATGTTTCATCAACTCCCAAAATCTGACTCCAAAAGGGACTTATGGTCCATAACATTACCTGTATTTTAAATTCATTAATTAAGTGATGAATTATCATTTAATTTCCTAGCTTTACAGTTAAGGAAGTAAGTGTAGTATTCGATGATGTGATGGTCTGGCACAATGGACTCCCCTAAGGAGGCTCAAAACTCCAGTGATCACTGAATACATAATGACAGATTTTCATAATTAAATCAACAAACTTTAAACCAGTGAATGGTGTTTTATGCATGAAGCCTAAACGATTGCTCAATACTGAAGGGTCATTGAGTTCTTAATCATAGATATGAACAAAAAAATGAATGAATAAAGAGATAATTTCTTATAATTAACCCCTAGAGAGATAACACATCAATATCAACATTGATTTAAAGAAAGAAAGAAAGAAATCACAAGAGACAATTTAAAACCAACATGGTGGATCCAGGCCAGGGCCAGGGCCAGGGCCAGGTGCAGGGCCATGGCCAGGTGCAGAGCCATGGCCAGGTGCAGGGCCAGGGCCAGGTGCAGGGCCAGGGCCAGGGCCAGGTGCAGGGCCAGGGCCAAGTGCAGGGCCAGGCCCAGGGCCAGGTGCAGGGCCAGAGCCAGGTGCAGGGCCAGGGCCAGGTGCAGGGCCAAGGCCAGGTGCAGGTCCAGTGCCAGGGCCAGTTGCAGGGCCAGGGGCAGGGCCAGTTGTAGGGCCAGGGCCAGGTGCAGGGCAAGGGCCAGGGCCAAGGGCAGGGCCAGGGCCAGGGCCAGGTGCAGGGCCAGGGCCAGGGCCAGGTGCAGGGCCAGAGCCAGGGCCAAGGCCAGGTGCAGCCCCAGTGCAGGGCCAGGTGCTGGGCCAGGGTCATGGCCAGGTAGAGGGCCAGGGCCAGGTGCAAGGCCAGGGCCAGGGCCAGGTGCAGGGCCATGGCCAGGTGCAGGGCCAGGGCCAGGTAGAGGGCCAGGGCCATGGCCAGGTACAGGGCCAGGGCCAGGTGCAGGGCCAGGTAGGGCAGGGCCAGGGCCAGGGCCAGGTGCAGGGCCAGGGCCAGGTGCAGGGCCAGGGCCAGGGCCAGGGGCAGGCGGGCCAGGGGGCCAGGGCCAGGGCAGGGCCAGGGCCAGGGACAGGGGCAGGGCCAGGGGCAGGGCCAGGTTCAGGGCCAGGGCCAGGGCCAGGCCAGGCCAGGGAAGGGACCAGGTGCAGGGCCAGGGCCAGGGCCAGATGCAGGGCCAGGGCCAAGGCCAGGTGCAGGGCCAGGGCAAGGCCCAGGTCAGGGCCAGTAGGGTCATGGCCAGGTGAAGGGCCAGGGCCAGGTAGAGGGCCAGGGCCAGGAGCAGGGCCAGGGCCAGGTGCAGGGCCAGGGCCAGGGCCAGGTGCAGGGCCAGGGCCAGGGCCACATGTAGGGCCAGGGTCAGGGCCAGGTACAACACCAGGGCGAGGGACAGGTGCACGGCCAGGGCCATATGCAGGGCCAGGGCCAGGGCCATGTGCAGGTCCAGGGCCAGGGCCAGGTGTAGGGCCAGGGCCAGGGCCAGTTGCAGAGCCAGGTGCAGCGCCAGCGCGAGGGCGATGTGCAGGGCCAGGGCCAAGGCCAGGGCCAGGTGCAGGGCCAGGGCAAAGGCCAGCTGCAGGGCCAGGGCCAGATGCAGGTCCAGGGCCAGGGCCAGGTGCAGGGCCAGGGCCAGGGTCAAATGCAGGGCCAGGGCCAGGGCCAAGGCCAGGTGCAGGGCCAGGGCCAAGGCCTGGGGCAAGACTAGTGCCAGGGACAGGTACTGGACGAGGGCCAAGGCCAGGTGCAGGGTCAGGGACAAGTGCAAGGCCAGGGCAAGGTCCAGGTGCAGGGCAAGGGCCAGGGCCAGTCTCAGGGCCATGGCCAGTTAGAGGGTCAGGGTCATGGCCAGGTGCATTGCCAGGGCCAGAACCAGGGCCAGGGCCAGTGCCAGGTCCAGGGCCAGGGCAAATGCCGGGGTCAGGGCCAGGGCCAGGGCCAGGGCTAGGGCCAGGGCCAAAATTAAATTGATAATAAATTAAATTGATAATAATTTAAATTGATAATAAATTAGTAGGCATTTTATATTAACACTGATGAAATGGCACCAAAATCCTAAACATATCGCTGATGTAAGGATCTCTTTATATAGCTAAATGATGAAGTAATGAGATGATGTTTCATCAACTCCCAAAATCTGACTCCAAAAGGGACTTATGGTCCATAACATTACCTGTATTTTAAATTCATTAATTAAGTGATGAATTATCATTTAATTTCCTAGCTTTACAGTTAAGGAAGTAAGTGTAGTATTCGATGATGTGATGGTCTGGCATAATGGACTCCCCTAAGGAGGCTCAAAACTCCAGTGATCACTGAATACATAATGACAGATTTTCATAATTAAATCAACAAACTTTAAACCAGTGAATGGTGTTTTATGCATGAAGCCTAAACGATTGCCCAATACTGAAGGGTCATTGAGTTTTTAATCATAGATATGAACAAAAAAGTGAATGAATAAAGAGATAATTTCTTATAATTAACCCCTATAGAGATAACACATCGATATCAACATTGATTCAAAGAAAGAAAGAAAGAAATCACAAGAGACAATTTAAAACCAACATGGCGGATCCAGGCCAGGGCCAGGGCCAGGGCCAGGTGCAGGGCCATGGCCAGGTGCAGAGCCATGGCCAGGGCCAGGTGCAGGGCCCGGGCCAGGTGCAGGGCCATGCCCAGGGCCAGGGCAGGGCCAGGGCCAGGTGCAGGGCCAGGGCCAGGTGCAGGGCCAGGGCCAGGTGCAGGGCCAAGGCCAGGTGCAGGTCCAGTGCCAGGGCCAGTTGCAGGGCCAGGGCCAGGGCCAGTTGCAGGGCCAGGGCCAGGTGCAGGTCAAGGGCCAGGGCCAAGTGCAGGGCCAGGGCCAGGGCCAGGTGCAGGGCCAGGGCTAGAGCCAAGTGCAGGGCCAGAGCCAGGGCCAAGGCCAGGTGCAGTTCTAGTGCCAGGGCCAGGTGCTGGGCCAGGGTCATGGCCAGGTAGAGGGCCAGGGCTAGGTGCAAGGCCAGGGCCAGGTGCAGGGCCAGGGCCAGGGCCAGGTGCATGGCCATGGCCAGGTAGAGGTTCAGGGTCATGGCCAGGTACAGGGCCAGGGCCAGGTGCAGGGCCAGGTACAGGGCCAGGGCCAGGTGCAGGGCCAGGACCAGGTGCAGGGCCAGGGCTAGGGCCAGGGGCAGGGCCAGGGCCAAGGCCAGGTGCAGGTCTAGTGCCACGGCCAGGTGCTGGGCCAGGGTAATGGCCAGGTAGAGGGCCAGGGACAGGTGCAAGGCCAGGGCCAGGTGCAGGGCCAGGGACAGGGACAGGTGCAGGGCCATGGCCAGGGTCAGATGCAGGGCCAGGGCCAAGGCCAAGTGCAGGGCCAGTGCAAGCCCAGGTCAGGGCCAGTGTCATGGCCAGGTGAAGGGCCAGGGCCAGGTAGAGGGCCAGAGCCAGGGGCAGGGCCAGGGCCAGGTGCAGGGCCAGGGCCAGGGCCAGGGCCAGGGCCAGGGCCAGGGCCAGGGCCAGGGTTAGGGCCAGGGTCAGGGCCAGGTGCAACAACAGGGCCAGGGACAGGTGCAGGGCCAGGGCCATGTGCAGGGCCAGGGCCAGGGCCATGTGCAGGTCCGGTGCCAGGGCCAGGTGTAGGGCCAGGGCCAGGGCCAGTTGCAGAGCCAGGTGCAGCGCCAGCGCGAGGGCGATGTGCAGGGCCAGGGCCAAGGCCAGGGCCAGGTGCAGGGCCAGGGCAAAGGCCAGCTGCAGGGCCAGGGCCAGATGCAGGTCCAGGGCCAGGGCCAGGGTCAAGTGCAGGGCCAGGGCCAGGTGCAGGGCCAGTGCCAGGGCCAGTTGTAGGGACAGGGCCAGGGCTAGGTGCAGGGCCAGGGCCAGGGCCAGGGCCAGGGCCAGCTGCAGGGCCAGGGCCAGGGCCAGGGCCAGGGCCAAGTGCAGGGCCAGGGCCAATGCCAAGGCCAGGTGCAGGGCTATTGCCAGGGCCAGTAGCTGGGCAGGGTCATGGCTTGGTGCAGGGACAGGGCCAGGTGCAAGGCCAGGGCCAGTGCTAGGTGCAGGGCCAGGGCCAGGTGCAGGGCCATGGCCAGGTAGAGGGTCAGGGTCATTGCCAGGTACAGGGCCAGGGCCAGGTGCAGGGCCAGGGTCAGTGTCAGTGTCAGGGCCAGAGCCAGGTCCAGGGCCAGGGTAGGGCCAGGGGCAGGGCCAGGTTCAGGGCCAGGGCCAGGTAGAGGGCCAGAGCCAGGGACAGGTGTAGGGCCAAGCAGGGCCACATGCAGGGCCAGGGCCAGGACCAGGTTCAGGGCCAGGTTCAGGGCCAGGGCCAAGTTCAGGGCCAGGGCCAGGTGCAGGGCCAGTGCCAGGGCCAGTTTTAGGGACAGGGCCAGGGCTAGGTGCAGGGCCAGGGCCAGGGCCAGGGCCAGGGCCAGCTGCAGGGCCAGGGCCAGGGCCAGGGCCAGGGCTAAGTGCAGGGCCAGGGCCAGGGCCAAGGCCAGGTGCAGGGCTAGTGCCAGGGCCAGTAGCTGGGCAGGGTCATGGCTAGGTGCAGGGACAGGGCCAGGTGCAAGGCCAGGGCCAGTGCTAGGTGCAGGGCCAGGGCCAGGTGCAGGGCCATGGCCAGGTAGAGGGTCAGGGTCATTGCCAGGTACAGGGCCAGGGCCAGGTGCAGGGCCAGGGTCAGTGTCAGTGTCAGGGCCAAAGCCAGGTGCAGGGCCAGCGGTAGGGCCAGGGGCAGGGCCAGGTTCAGGGCCAGGGCCAGGTAGAGGGCCAGAGCCAGGGACAGGTGTAGGGCCAAGCAGGGCCACATGCAGGGCCAGGGCCAGGACCAGGTGCAGGGTCAGGGCCACGGCCAGGGCCAGGTGCAGGGCCAGGGCCAGGTGCAGGCCCAGGGCCAGGTGCAGGGCCAGGGCCAGGGCCAGGTTAAGGTCCAGGGCCAGATGCAGGACCAGTTGCACGGCCAGGTGCAGGGCAAGGGCCAAGGCCAAGTGCAGGGCCAGGGCCAGGGCCAAGGCCAGGTGCAGGGCCAGGGCCAAGGCCTGGGGCAGGACTAGTGCCAGGGACAGGTGCTGGACGAGGGTCAAGGCCAGGTGCAGGGTCAGGGACAGGTGCAAGGCCAGGGCAAGGTCCAGGTGCAGGGCAAGGGCCAGGGCCAGGTGCAGGGCCATGGCCAGTTAGAGGGTCAGGGTCATGGCCAGGTGCATTGCCAGGGCCAGAACCAGGGCCAGGGCCAGTGCCAGGTCCAGGGCCAGGGCAAATGCCGGGGTCAGGGCCAGGGCCAGAGCCAGGACCAGGGCCAGGGCCAGGGCCAGGGCCAAAATTAAATTGATAATAAATTAAATTGATAATAATTTAAATTGATAATAAATTAGTAGGCATTTTATATTAACACTGACGAAATGGCACCAAAGTCCTAAACATATCGCTGATGTAAAGATCTCTTTATATAGCTAAATGATGAAGTAATGAGATGATATTACATCAACTCCCAAAATCTGTCTCCAAAAGGGACTTATGGTCCATAACATAACCTGTGTTTTAAATTCATTAATTAAGTGATGAATTATCATTTAATTTCCTAGCTTAACAGTTAAGGAAGTAAGTGTAGTATTCGAAGATGTGATGGTCTGGCACGATGGACTCCCCTAAGGTGGCTCAAAACTCCAGTGGTCACTGAATATATAATGACAGATTTTCCTAATTAAATCAACAAACTTTAAACCAGTGAATGGTGTTTTATGCATGAAGCCTAAATGATTGCTCAATACTGAAGGGTCATTGAGTTATTATTCTTAGATATGAACAAAAAATGAATGAATAAAGAGATAATTTCTCATAATTAACCCTGAGAGAGATAACACAACGATATCAACATTGATTTAAAGAAAGAAAAAAAGGAAGGAAGGAAGAACGAATGAAAGAAATCACAAGAGACAATTGAAAACCAACATGGTAGATCCAGGCCAGGTCCAGGGCCATGGCCAGGGCCAGTGCCAGGGCCAGGGACAAAATTAAATTGGTAATAAATTAAATTGATAATAATTTAAATTGATAATAAATTATTAGGCATTTTATATTAACACTGACGAAATGGCACCAAAATCCTAAACATATTGCTGATGTAAAGATCTCTTTATATAGCTAAATGATGAAGTAATGAGATGATGTTTCATCAACTCCCAAAATCTGACTCCAAAAGAGACTTAGGGTCCATAACATTACCTGTATTTTAAATTCATTAAGTGATGAATTATCATTTAATTTCCTAGCTTAGCGGTTAAGGAAGTAACTGTACTATTTGATGATGTGATGGTCTGGCACGATGGACTCCCCTAAAGAGGTTCAAAACTCCAGTCATCACTGAATACATAATGACAGATTTTCCTAATTAAATCAATTAACTTTAAACCAGTGAATGGTGTTTTATGCATGAAGCCTAAATGATTGCTCAATACTGAAGGGTCATTGAGTTCTTAATCATAGATATGAACCAAAAAATGAATGAATAAAAAGAAAATTTCTCATAATTAACCCCTAGAGAGATAACACATCGATATCAAAGTTGATTTAAAAAAAAGAACGAAAGAGAGAAAGAAAGAAAGAAAGAAAGAAAGAAAGAAAGAAAGAAAGAAATCACAAGAGACAATTTAAAACCAACATGGTGGATCCAGGCCAGGGCCTGGGCTAGCGCCAGGGCCAGCGCCAGGGCCTCGGCCAGGTCCAGGGCCAGGGCCAGGGCCAGGTCCCAAGGCCAAGGGCCAAGGCCAGGGTCAGGGCCAGGGACAAGGACAGTGCCAGGGCAAAGGCCAGGGCCAGGGCCAGGTCCAGGGCCAAGTGTAGGGCTAGGGCCAGGGCCAGGGCAAAGGCCAGGGCCAGGGCCAGAGCCAAGTGCAGGGCCAGGTGCAGGGCCAGTGCCAAGGCCAGGTGCAGGGCCAGTGCAAGCCCAGGTCAGGGCCAGGGTCATGGACAGGTGCATGGCCAGGGCCAGGTGCAGGGCCAGTGCCAGGGCCACATGTAGGGCCAGGGCCAGGTACAGGTCCAGGGTCAGGAGCAGGGCCAGGTGCAGGTCCAGGTCCAGGGCCAGGTGCAGGACCAGGGCCATGGCCAGGTGCAGGTCCCTTGCAAGCCCAGGTCAGGGCCAGGGTCATGGCCAGGTGCAGGGCAAGGGCCAGGTAGAGGGCCAGAGCCAGAGCCAGTTAGAGGGCCAGAGCCAGGGCCAGGGCCAGGTGCAGGGTCAGGGCCAGGTGCAGGGCCAGGGCTAGGTGCAGGGCCAGGGCCAGGGCCAGGTTAAGGTCTAGGGCCAGGTGCAAGGCCAGGAGTAGTGCCAGGGCCAGGTGCAGGGCCAGGTGCAGGGCCAGGGCCAAGTGCAGGGCCAGGTTCAGGGTCAGGGCCAGGGCCACGGGCAGTGCCAGGGCCAGGGCCAGGGCCAGGGCCATGTCCAGGGTCGGGGCCAGGGCCATGTCCAGGGTCGGGGCCAGGGCCATGTCCAGGGTCAGGGCCAGGTCCAGGGCCAGGTGCAGGTCCAGGGCCAGGTGCAGGGCCAGGGCCAGGTCCATTTTCAGGGCCAGGGCCAGGGCCAGTCTCAGGGCCAGGGCCAAGGACAGGGCCAGGGCCAGATCCAGGTGCAGGGCCAGGTGCAGGGCCAGGGCAAGGTGCAGGGCCAAGGCAATTTGCAGGGCTAGGGGCAGGTGCAGGGCCAGGGCCAGGTGCAGGGCCAGGCCAGGTTCAGGGTCAGTGCCAGGGTCTGGGCCACATGCAGGGCCAGGGCCAGGGCCAGGTGCAGGTCTAGGGCCAGCTCAAGGGCCAGGTGCAGTCCAGGGCCAGGTGCAAGGCCAGGGCCAGGTGCAGGGCCAGGGCCAGGTGTAGAGCCAGGGCCATGTGCAGGGCCAGGGCCAGGATCAGGGCCAGGGCCAAGTGCAGGGGTAGGGCCAGTTGCAAGGTCAGTTTGAGGGACAGGTGCAGGGCCAGGGAGAGGACCAGGGGCACGGCCAGGTGCAGCGCCAGGGCCAGGTGTAGGTCCTGGGCCAGGGCCAGGTGCAGGGCCAGGTACAGGGCAGGGCCAGGTGCAGGGCCAGGGCCAGGGACAGGGCCAGGGACAGGTGCAGGTCCAGGTGCAGGGTCATTGCCAGGGGCAGGTGCATGGTCACGTCCAGGTGCAGGGCCAGGTGATGGCCAGGGCCACGTGCAGGGCCAGGTGCAGGGCCCCAGCCAGGTGCAGGGCCACTTCAAGCCCAGGTCAGGGCCAGGGCCAGGGCCAGGGCCAGGGCCAGGATCAGGGCCAGGGCCATGGCCAAAATTAAATTGATAATTAATTAAATTGATAATAATTTAAATTGATAATAAATTAGTAGGCATTTTATATTAACACTGACGAAATGGCACCAAAATCCTAAACATATCGCTGATGTAAAGATCTCTTTATATAGCTAAATGATGAAGTAATGAGATGATGCTACATCAACTCCCAAAATCTGACTCCAAAAGGGACTTATGGTCCATAACATAACCTGTGTTTTAAATTCATTAATTAAGTGATGAATTATCATTTAATTTCCTAGCTTAACAGTTAAGGAAGTAAGTGTAGTATTCGAAGATGTGATGATCTGGCACGATGGACTCCCCTAAGGTGGCTCAAAACTCCAGTGATCACTGAATACATAATGACAGATTTTCATAATTAAATCAACAAACTTTAAACCAGTGAATGGTGTTTTATGCATGAAGCCTAAATGATTACTCAATACTGAAGGGTCATTGAGTTATTAATCTTAGATATGAACAAAATAATGAATGAATAAAGAGATAATTTCTCATAATTAACCCCTAGAGAGATAACACATCGATATCAACATTGATTTAAAGAAAGAAAGGAAGGAAGGAAGAACGAATGAAAGAAATCACAAGAGACAATTTAAAACCAACATGGTAGATCCAGGCCAGGGCCAGGGCCATGGCCAGGGCCAAGGCCAGGGCCAGGGACAAAATTAAATTGGTAATAAATTAAATTGATAATAATTTAAATTGATAATAAATTATTAGGCATTTTATATTAACACTGACGAAATGGCACCAAAATCCTAAACATATTGCTGATGTAAAGATCTCTTTATATAGCTAAATGATGAAGTAATGAGATGATGTTTCATCAACTCCCAAAATCTGACTCCAAAAGCGACTTAGGGTCCATAACATTACCTGTATTTTAAATTCATTAAGTGATGAATTATCATTTAATTTCCTAGCTTAGCAGTTAAGGAAGTAACTGTAGTATTTGATGATGTGATGGTCTGGCACGATGGACTCCCCTAAGGAGGCTCAAAACTCCAGTCATCACTGAATACATAATGACAGATTTTCCTAATTAAATCAACAAACTTTAAACCAGTGAATGGTGTTTTATGCATGAAGCCTAAAGGATTGCTCAATACTGAAGGGTCATTGAGTTCTTAATCATAGATATGAACCAAAAAATGAATGAATAAAAAGAAAATTTCTCATAATTAACCCTAGAGAGATGACACATCGATATCAAAGTTGATTTAAAGAAAGAACGAAAGAAAAAAAGAAAGAAAGAAAGAAATCACAAGAGACAATTTAATACCAACATGGTGGATACAGGCCAGGGCATTGGCCAGGGCCAGGGCCAGCGCCAGGGCCTCGGCCAGGTCCAGGGCCAGGGCCAGGGCCAGGGCCAGGGCCAGGTCCAGGGCCAGGTCCCAAGGCCAAGGGCCAAGGCCAGGGCCAGGGCCAGAGACAAGGACAGGGCCAGGGCAAAGGCCAGGGCCACGGCCAGGTCCAGGGCCAAGTGTAGGGCCAGGGCCAGGGCCAGGGCAAAGGCCAGGGCCAGGGCCAGGGCCAGGGCCAAGTGCAGGGCCAGGTGCAGGGCCAGGGTCAAGGCCGGGTGCAGGGCCAGTGCAAGCCCAGGTCAGGGCCAGGGTCATGGACAGGTGCATGGCCAGGGCCAGGTGCAGGGCCAGTGCCAGGGCCACATGTAGGGCCAGGGCCAGGTGCAGGGCCAAGGTCAGGAGCAGGGCCAGGTGCAGGTCCAGGTCCAGGGCCAGGTGCAGGACCAGGGCCATGGCCAGGTGCAGGTCCCTTGCAAGCCCAGGTCAGGACCAGGGTCATGGCCAGGTGCAGGGCAAGGGCCAGGTAGAGGGCCAGAGCCAGAGCCAGGTAGAAGGCCAGAGCCAGGGCCAGGGCCAGGGCCAGGGCCAGGGCCAGTGCCAGTAGCAGGGCCAGGGCCAGGGCCAGGTACAGGGCCAGGGCCAGGGCCAGGAGCAGGACCAGGGCCAGGGCCAGGTGCAGGGCCAGGGCAAGGGCCAGGGCCAAGTGTAGGGCCAGGGTCAGGGCAAGGGCAAAGGCCAGGGCCAGGGCCATGGCCAGGTGCAGGGCCAGGTGCAGGGCCAGGGCCAAAGCCAGGAGCAGGACCAGGGCCAGGACCATGTGCAGGGCCAGGGCCAGGGCCAGGGCCAGGTGTAGGGCCAGGGTAAGGGCAAGGGCAAAGGCCAGGGCCAGGGCCAGGGCCATGGCCAGGTGCATGGCCAGGTGCAGGGCCAGGGCCAAAGCCAGGTGCAGGGCCAGTCAAGCCCAGGTCAGGGCCAGGGCATGGACAGGTGCATGGCCAGGGCCAGGTGCAGGGCCAGGCCAGGGCCACATGAGGGCCAGGGCCAGGGCAGGGCCAGGGTCAGGAGCAGGGCCAGGAGGCCAGGGCCAGGGCCAGGTGCAGGACCAGGGACAGGCCAGGGCAGGTCCCTGCAAGCCCAGGCAGGACCAGGGCAGGCCAGGGCAGGGCAAGGGCCAGGTAGAGGGCTAGAGCCAGAGCCAGGTAGAGGGCCAGAGCCAGGGCCAGGGCCAGGGCCAGTGCCAGTAGCAGGGCCAGGGCCAGGGCCAGGAGCAGGACCAGGGCCAGGGCCATGTGCAGGGCCAGTGCCAGGGCCAGGGCCAGGACCAGGGCCAGGGCCAGGACAGGGCCAGGGCCAGGGCAGGGCCAGGGCCAGGGCCAGGGCCAGGTGCAGGTGTAGGGCCAGCCCAGGGCCAGGGCAGTCCAGGGCCAGGTGCAAGGCCAGGGCCAGGTGCAGGGCCAGGCCAGGCCAGGTGTAGAGCCAGGGCCATGTTCTGGGCCAGGGCCAGGATCAGGGCCAGGGCCAAGTGAAGGGGTAGGGCCAATTGCAGGGTAAGTTTGAGGGCCAGGTGCAGGGCCGGGCCAGTGTCAGGGCAGGCTAGGGCCAGCTCCAGGGCCAGGTGCAGTCCAGGGCCAGGTGCAAGGCCAAGGCCAGGGCAGGCCAGGGCCAGGTGCAGGGCCAGGCCAGGGCCACATGTAGGGCCAGGGCCAGGTGCAGGGCCAGGGTCAGGAGCAGGGCCATGTGCAGGTCCAGGCCAGGGCCAAGTGCAGGACCAGGGCCACGGCCAGGTGCAGGGCCCTTGCAAGCCCAGGTCAGGACCAGGGTCATGGCCAGGTGCAGGGCAAGGGACAGGTAGAGGGCCAGAGCCAGGGCCAGGTAGAGGGCCAGAGCCAGGGCCAGGGCCAGGGCCAGGGCCAGTGCCAGTAGCAGGGCCAGGGCCAGGGGCTGGGCCAGGACCAGGGCCAGGTGCAGGGCCAGGGCCAGGTGCAGGGCTAGGGCCAGGGCCAGGGCCAGGGCAAGGGCAAAGGCCAGGGCCAGGGCCAGGGCCAGGTGCAGGGCCAGGTGCAGGGCCAGGGCCAAAGCCAGGTGCAGGGCCAGTGCAAGCCCAGGTCAGGGCCAGGGTCATGGACAGGTGCATGGCCAGGGCCAGGTGCAGGGCCAGTGCCAGGGCCACATGTAGGGCCAGGGCCAGGTGCAGGGCCAGGGTCAGGAGCAGGGCCAGGTGCAGGTCCAGGTCCAGGGCCAGGTGCAGGACCAGGGCCATGGCCAGGTGCAGGTGCCTTGCAAGGCCAGGTCAGGACAAGGTCATGGCCAGGTGCAGGGTAAGGGCCAGTTAGAGGGCTAGAGCCAGAGCCAGGTAGAGGACCAGAGCCAGGGCCAGGGCCAGGGCGAGGGCCAGTGCCAGTAGCAGGGCCAGGGCCAGGTACAGGGCCAGGGCCAGGGCCAGGAGCAGGACCAGGGCCAGGACCATGTGCAGGGCCAGGGCCAGGGCCAGGGCAGGGCCAGGGCCAGGTGCAGGGCCAGGGCCAGGGCCAGGGCCAGGGCCAGGGCCAGGTGCAGGTGTAGGGCCAGCTCCAGGGCCAGGTGCAGTCCAGGGCCAGGTGCAAGGCCAGGGCCAGGTGCAGGGCCAGGGCCAGGGCCAGGTGTAGAGCCAGGGCCATGTTCTGGGCCAGGGCCAGGATCAGGGCCAGGGCCAAGTGCAGGGGTAGGGCCAGTTGCAGGGTAAGATTGAGGGCCAGGTGCAGGGCCTGGGCCAGTGCCAGGTGCAGGTCTAGGGCCAGCTCCAGGGCCAGGTGCAGTCCAGGGCCAGGTGCAAGGCCAAGGCCAGGTGCATGGCCAGGGCCAGGTGCAGGGCCAGTGCCAGGGCCACATGTAGGGCCAGGGCCAGGTGAAGGGGCAGGGTCAGGAGCAGGGCCAGGTGCAGGTCCAGGTCCAGGGCCAAGTGCAGGACCAGGGCCACGGCCAGGTGCAGGGCCCTTGCAAGCCCAGGTCAGGACCAGGGTCATGGCCAGGTGCAGGGCAAGGGCCAGGTAGAGGGCCAGAGCCAGGGCCAGGTAGAGGGCCAGAGCCAGGGCTAGGGCCAGGTGCAGGGCCATGGCCAGGGACAGGGCCAGGTTTAGGGCCAGGGCCAGGGCCAGGTGCAGGGCCAGGTGTAGGGCCAGGGCCAAGGCCAGGTGCAGGGCCAGAGCAGGGCCAGGTGCAGGTCCAGGGTCATGGCCAGGTGCAGGGCCAGTCCCAGGTGCAGGGCCAGGGCCAGGTAGAGGGCCAGAGCCAGGGACAGGTGTAGGGCCAAGCAGGGCCTCGTGCAGGGCTAGGGCCAGGTGCAGGGCCAGGGCCAGGTACAGGGCCTGGGCCAGGTGCAGGGCCAGGGCCAGGTGCAGGGCCACGGCCATGTGCAGGGCCTCAGCCAGGGCCAGGTTCAGGGCCACGGCCAGAGCCAAGTGCAGGTCCAGGTGCAGGGACAAGCCCAGGTTCAGGCCAAGTGCAGGGTCAGGACCAGGTGCAGGTCAGGGCCAGGGCCAGTTTTAGGGCCAGGGGCAGGGACAGGGACAGGACAGGGCCATGGCCAGGTGCAGGGCCAGGGCCATGTGCAGGGCCACGGCCAGGGGCAGGGCCAGGGCCTGTGCCAGTTGCAGGGCCAGGGCCAGGGCCAGGTGCAGGACCAGGGCCAGGTCCATGTGCAGGGCCAGGGGTAGGGCCAGGACCAGGACCAGGGCCAGGGCCAGGTGCAGGGCCAGGGCCAGGGCCAGGTTAAGGTCCAAGGCCAGGTGTAGGGCCAAGGCCAGGTGCAGGGCCAGGTGCAGGGACAGGGCCAGGTGTAAGACAGGGCCAGGTGTAGATCCAGGGCCAGGTGTAGGGCCAGGGCCAAGTGCAGGGCCAGGTGCAGGGTCAGGGCCAGGGCCACGGGCAGTGCCAGGGCCAGGGCCAGGGCAAGGTTCAGGGCCATGTCCAGAGCCAGGTGCAGGGTCAGGTCCAGGGCCAGGGCCATGTCCAGGGTCAGGGCCAGGGCCATGTCCAGGGTCAGGGCCAGTTCCAGGGCCAGGTGCAGGTCCTGGGCCAGGTGCAGGGCCAGGGCCAGGGTCAGGTGTACAGCCAGGGCCTTGTGTAGGGCCAGGGCCAGGATCATGGCCAGGGCCAAGTGCAGGGGTAGGGCCAGTTGCAGGGTCAGTTTGAGGGCCAGGTGCAGGGCCAGGGACAGGTCCAGGGGCACGGCCATGTGCAGGTCCAGGGCCAGGTGTAGGTCCTGGGCCAGGGCCAGTGCCAGGTGCAGGGCCAGGTACAGGGCCAGGGCCAGGTGCAGGGCCACGGCCAGTTGCATGGCCAAGTCCAGGACCAGGTGCAGGTTTAGGGCCAGGGCCTGGTGCAGGGCCAGGGACAGGTGCAGGTCCAGGTGCAGGGTCATTGCCAGGGCCAGGTGCATGGTCACGTCCAGGTGCAGGGCCAGGTGCCGCCCAGGGCCAAGTGCAGGGCCAGGTGTAAGGCCAGGTGCAGGGGCAGGTGAAGGGCCAATGCCAAGTTCAGTGCCAGGTGCAGGGCCTGGGCCATGTGCAAGGTCAGGGCCATGGCCATGTGCAGGGCCAGGGCCAGTTGCATGCCAGGGCCAATGCCAGGGCCAGGTGCAGTGACAGGGCCAGGTGCAGGGCTTGGTCCATGGCCAGGTGCAGAGCCAAAGCCAGGGCCAGGTGTAGGGCCAAGGCCACGTGCAGGTCCAGGTGCAGGGCCAGGGCCAAATCCAGGTGCAGGTCCAGGTGCAGGGCCAGGGCCAAGTCCAGGGCCAGGTGCAGGGCCATGGCCAGGGCCAGGTGTAGGGCCAAGTCCAGGGCCAGGGACAGGTGCAGGGCCAGGGCTAGGGCCAGGTGCAGGGCCAGGACCAGGTCCAGGGCCAAGTGCAGGGCCATGGCCAGGGCTAGGTGTAGGGCCAGGGTCAGGGACAGGGCCAGGTGCATGGCCAGGTCCAGGTGCATGTCCAGGTGCAGGTCCGGGTGCAGGTCCAGGTGCAGGTCCATGGCCAGGTGCAGGTCCAGGGCCAGGGCAAGGTGCAGGGCCAAGGCCAGAGCCAGGTGCAGGGGCAGGGCCAGTTGCAGGGCCAGGGCCAGATTCTGGGCTAGGTGCAGGTCCTGGGCCAGGTGCAGGGCCAATTGCAGGGACAGGGCCAGGTGCAGGCCAGGGCCAAGGTCAGGTGCAGGGTCAGGGCGTGGGCCAGTTGCAGGGCCAGTGTCAGGTGCAGGGCCAGGTGCAGGGACAGGGCCAGGTGCAGGGCCAGGGCCAGGGCCAGGGCCAGGGCCAGGGCCAGGGCCAGGGCCAGGTGCAGGGCCCGGACCAGGGCCAGCTGCAGGGCCAGTGCTAGGGCCAGGAACAGGGCCAGGGCCAGGACCAAGTGCAGGGCCAGGCTAAGGCCAGGTGCAGGGCCAGGGCCAAGGCCAGGTGCAGGGCTAGTGCCAGGGCCAGTTGCTGGGCAGTGTCATAGCTAGGTGCAGGGCCAGGGCCAGGTGCAAGGCCAGGGCTAGTGCCAGTTGCAGGGCCAGGGCCAGGGCCATGTGCAGGGCCATGGCCAGGTAGAGGGTCAGGGTCATGGCCAGGTGCAGGGCCAGGGCCAAGTGCAGGGCCAGGGTCAGGGCCAGGGCCAGGTGCAGGACTAGGGCTAGGGCCAGGGGCTGGGCCAGATTCAGGGCCTGGGCCAGGGCCAGGAGCAGGGCCTGGGCCAGGTGTGGGGCCAGGCCAGGTGCAGGGCCAGGGCCATGTGCAGGGACAGGTGCAGCGCCATGGCCAAGGTCATGTGCAGGTTCAGGGCCAGGGCCAGGTGCAGGGCCAAGGCCAGGGCCAGTGCCAGGTGCAGGTCCAGTGCCAGGTGCAGGGCCAGGTCCAGGGCCAGGTGCAGGGCCAATGCCAGGGCTAGGTGGAGGGCCAGGGCCAGGTGCAGGGCTCCAGGCCCAGGTGCAGAGCCAGGGCTAGGGCCAGGTGCAGGGCCAGGGCCAGGTGCAGAGCTAGCCGATAAGAAACTAGTAATGGGCCAACATATTATATCAAATACAGAGTCTCTGTGTGCATTATTTGGGGCTCGCACGGTGGCAGGAAAAGACCAGGAGGTGGTCAGAAAATCCCATACCCGTTACAAATGGCACCCACGTGGCTAATAAGAACTTCCACTTAAAATTCAACAGAATCTTAAAAAAGGGTTTTAAAACAAAAGAACAGAGACAAGCAAGGTTTCTTGGTAGCAGCATTTTTCTCTTGTGAGAGACAAGCAGATTGTGCGGCTCCTCTAAAGGAAAGGTTCCTGACTCGGCAAAATACTGCACGGGTTTAAAAAAGCACTGCTAACAATTCATTGGTGTGTATCAGAGTTGGCAATGGCAGTGACCACTTCTCCAAGCTGGCAGCATGCAGTCCAAGGCAGTGAGCATAGCTTTTAGTGCTGGCGGTATAATAGCCGCCGCCATCATTTATAAACCCTGGCAGAAAAAACAAAGACTTTCATTTTAGCAGTGTTCTTGTTTACCTGATAAAAGACTCGTGGCCAGAAAAAGATAAAGATTTACAGTAAAGTCAGATTCATATTAAGAAAAACCTCTAAAGGTGTACAGTGTATATTTTAAAAGATACGTAGGCTTGGGAGAGAAAAGAAATAAAATGGTTTTAAAAAGAGAGTGGGGAGCTGGGTGTGGTGGCACACGCCTTTAATCCCAGCACTTGGGAGACAGAGGCAAGCAGATCTCTGTGATTTCAATGTAAACCTGGTATGCAGAGTGAATTCCAGGACAGATAAGAGTTACACAGAGAAACCCTGTCTCAAAAATTAAAAAAAAAAATAAAAAGTAAAAGAAACGGAGTAATAATAAAGCCACGTAAAGATGAAAACCTCAGAGAGAATCTGTATACTGTATGACATTATATTGTCTTTGTATTGTTTGACTGCTGAGGAAACAACTGTTAAAACAAATGCTGCTGAATTAATTCAATTTATATATTTTAAAAATGCTTTGACTCCAAAATTTAAGTTCAAGGACAAGTTACTGGGGAAAAGGATTTCTATTTTTGTTTCCACAGAAAATAAAAAGCTGTGGATTTCTTCCAGACTAATGTGGTTTGAGCAAGGCAGACCCCCTGAAAAAGAGTACCAGGTGATCCTACATTCAAAACAGGCGGACACAGCATCCTTGCAGGCTACAGCCAGGATTTCTGCATCTTCTTAGGATCCCCATGACAGCGCCCCCTATCAGCAGGAAGTAGTTTGGAAAGAATGATGCCCAAATTCCCAAATATTATCTATAAGTGTTTGTTTTCATTTAAACGGACTTGGTTATAAATGGTTAATGATCACAACCAATCTCTTTTCAAAGGTAAAAAGGGAATTATGGTATAGCTATGAATATTTTCAAATGGATTTTCATTTATTGATATAAACTTAAGGTCAATTTTGTAATTAAGTATGTCTCCTCTTCTTTAGATATTGTGTTTATATAACACATTTAGATATGTAATGTGTAATTTAGTACCGATTTTAGATAGTTACCTAGCTAAAAATTTATAGCTAGGTGAGTTAGGTTTTCTAGATATATAGAGATGCATTTGAGAACAGATCATAGATAGTACCTATGATAATCAGATATTATAGTTAAGTTAGTTAAGATTTCTATATATACAGACATGTATTTGAGATGGATAGGAATTCTTCAAACCTTTCAAAGACCTACAGAATATGTTATTTAAAATGATTTAGTGTTTTTCTTGACAGTGAGACATAAATGCTCCTGGCAACACCACCTGAGTCAAAAAGGAAAATGAAGATAAACATTGAAGAAACTCGTTATGGAGTTTACTTCTAATATGGCAAGACTAGCCATTTGGACAAGATACTGCTCTTGTCTGGACTGTTTGACTTTATGCTATATAAATTGGACATGCAGGACCCACAGAAAAGTGACTGCTGATTCAAGACGGATATAGCTATAGACTTCCTCCTTCATGGAAGAGTCTGCCAGACAGTCTAGAGGACACAAAGAAAAATGACTGACAAACTGCCAGTACAAGAAGACAGTTTAAAGTTTTCTAATTTGCTGAAGAGTCTGCCAGACACACTATGGCATATGGGCTGAAGATGGAAGATTACAGAAGAACTTCAGGTGACTGGCCAGACAGTGAGATGTCTATGTCATTTCTAGAGTTTTTATACTATCCTTCTGTGGTCTTTGAAGGAGTTGAAGACAGATAGTTATGGTTATTGTTTTCCTTAGTTAGTATTCAATGATATAGGACTTTAGACTCACAAGATAAAATAGATGATAGAATATTTTATTCAAATCTTACTAAATGTTAATGGACTAAATATTGTTAACTGTGATTCTTACTTGATAACTGTTGTGTGATATATTTTGCTATGTTAAGGCTAAAACCCTTCTTTTTATTTAGACAGAAAAGAGGAGATGATGGGAGATGTCATTCTGTATATGTTTCTCATACTGGTTAATGAATAAAGCACTGTTGGCCAATAGGAAAGGAAGTTAGGAGGGTCTAGGTGACAAAGAGGAAATAGGAAGTAGGAAGGAGGGTCAGGATGGAGAGCCTGGAGAGAACAGAACTGCCATTCCTCCGCTCTCGGTAAGACCACGTGGAAATACATAGAAATGGGTTAATAATTAAGAGAGAGCTAGCCGATAAGAAACTAGTAATGGGCCAACAGATTATATCAAATACATAGTCTCTGTGTGCATTATTTGGGGCTATCTCGGTGGTGGGAGAAGACCAGCGGAGGCAGGCAGAAAACTTGTACACCTTATAGGTGACCACGTCTCATTTACATTTTCACTGACACCTTTCTAGGTGGGGCTAACAGGGTCTGCAGTTCCCTGAGGCTTATTCTTAATTGTTGATAAGTTCTCATTTTCATTTTCATTGACACCGCTCCAGGTGGGGCCTAAAAGTTTCCTGAGCCCTCCCTTCCATAGCTTTTCTCAAATCTTACATTAACCTCCAGCTGTAACAACTAGATAACAGGAGACATGCTTTCTAATGCAAAATGCTAATGCTCTATTGGCTCCTTCAGCCTTGAAAGCACCCTAACAGGCCCTTGGAACCTGAAATGACTAAGCACCCTTTTTTTGCTTCCCCCACATCCATCTGGTGCCAGGATATATAAGCTAGCCTAGTAAAGTAAGATATATAATATAAAGCCTTCTTAATATCAAGAGTGCTGTGTTATTAAGCTCAACATCCTCCACAGTTTCACGGGCTTCTACAGCTGTGAAGGCGCCACAAATTTTCCCTGTGTTTCCTGCTGTCCTGGGACTTGATCAGTAAACTGCACTGGCCAATTCCTTCCTAGTTATTAATATTAGTCTTGCTGATGTTTTCTAGTAGATTTTTCCAATTATTTGTTTAATATTTATTTATTTATTTATTCATATATTTATTTATTTTGGAGTTTGACACAGAATTTCCATTTGTGGCCTTGCTGTCCTGGAAC
This sequence comes from Phodopus roborovskii, assembly GCF_943737965.1. Classification (NCBI taxonomy): domain Eukaryota; kingdom Metazoa; phylum Chordata; class Mammalia; order Rodentia; family Cricetidae; genus Phodopus; species Phodopus roborovskii. The sequence continues at coordinate 65,827 of NW_026126344.1, forward strand.
TTACTCTGTAGAGCAGGCTGTCCTCAAACTCACAGATGTCTACTTGTGTCTATTTCCTGAGTGCTGGACTGAAAGGCGAGAGCCAGCACTGCATAGTTAGACACAAAATTTATTGCCGCTTATCCATGTCACCAATAGATGACACAGGTTTCTTCCTACAGTATAAAGGTTTAATCTCTCTTTCTTCCTCCCCACAATGTGCAGAGCTAGCACAGACCATTACTAAATGCAGATTGAAATGATTCTCTTCTTTCACATATTGAAGGCTTCCCAGAATATTAAAAATCAAGAGAAACATTTTAGGTCACAAAAGATGATGTTTTTTACTGTGTCATCCTGCTGAGGTCAAGATCCCTGAGGGTTCTTTTACCTGGATGTCACAGGCCCCAAAGAGAACCATGATAGAAATGCAGGTGCCACCTCATAAACAAGATGATATATTTTTTTTCCTGAGAGATGTCTGGGTGATAGGACCATTGGATTGTGGCTTCATTCCTGAAATTCATGTCAAATTCTTGAGATATTTAGCATATGGGAGGTGCACTAGAATGTGACAGAATGTTGGATCATTAATATTGCCTGGCAACCCTACTTGCATTCTATATCCTGGTATCATGGGCCAAGAACCAGAGAGCAGCTTCGATGATGTATTATCATGGGACATTACAATCTCTCAAGATGACATATTCCAAAAACTTTTGATGACAGCATTTGATTCAGCTAACCAAGTCATAGCCAAATCTCTGGAAGTTTGCCTACAGCTATTACTGGTTACCCAATTAAAGATTACCTATTATCAGAGAATATATGTAGTCTGTGGAGAAACACTTCAAAGACTTCTGTTTATGAATGCATTCTCTCTAAAGAAGTAAAACTATGGATTAAAAGGTGATAAGGACTCACAATTATTCATCAAAAGGTAAGTTTTCCTTTGTTAAATTCCCTCAGGAACATAATTCGTTAGGATAGACTAAGGGATTATCGGATATCAGTTCACCTCTTTTGAGGTAGCTGTCCAACATTAAATATGAGATATCTTCTAAAAACCCTGCATATACAATGACATTTCAGCATTTCCACATTTTACTACTCAGCTCTGCGAGTAAAAAAGGGATGAACCGGGGAGTTTCACAAAATCTTGTGCGAGTCACGTGAGAGAAAACTTTTGTAGAGTATGGCAGACCATTTCAGCCTCTGATTATGTTATTATTTAGTTATTAAAATAGGACATTAGGTAATCCATGATCAGTTGATCAGTGGATTATTTTACCACAATGTGGAAATCAACCATTTTAGATCATCTAAATATTAATTATGTAATTAAATTATTTAAATTGATGATGACACCTTTAGGGAAGTGGACTATGTTACATCAACTCATTTTTGATTATTTAATTATATAAAATGATGATTATATCATGCATGACACCTGGAATTTGGTGCCAACAAGTGGGGTCACCTGCGACAGATCATCTAATTACATAATTAAAGTATTTAAATTGACAATTTGTGTTAATACCCAAAATAAAGTAAATATTTGTATAATTAAATAAGCCAATAATCTTCTACTCCATAAAAAGCCCTGTAAAGCTCCCTCTTGGGGAGTTAATATGCAGTATCATCACATTTTATGATTAATTGTTTCAATAGATGATGATGACATCCTTCATGACTGGAGTCTGGCCATGCTTCCCTGCCAGTTAAATGCTACATCAATTTTATTGTGACAGTTAGCGATTACTAACATATTTACTTATTTAAAATATTTAAATGACAGACAATGACATCATTGATTATGATTAGGATCAAATATCGGTCAGGGGCAAGTTCATGAAAGATGTAGACATGGCCACAGAAGTTTCTGAATGGTCTATGCATCCCCCAGAGTACTAAGGATACTGGAATACTGAGTCTAGAAGATTCCATGGTGCCCTCTGAGAAGCACAAGGACTTCACCAAGGCTGGCATGGTGGTCTGGGTGTTGGACTGCCTAATTTCGCCAACATCTTCACAATGGTTGTGATCTACGATGAGAAGAAATATTGACACAAGGAGGTCGCGACCATCTCTGAAGCCTCACAAAAGGATGAAGACCCAGAAGACAGTAGAATCCCTCTCTCTCACCTCTGCTGGTGATGCCCCTGCTGCATACATATTTTCAGCTGATATGAACACTTTAGCTACTACTGCTATGCCAGGTATGGGCCCATCATCTCAGGTCCTGCCTCAGCACAACAGAGATTCAGGCACTGGTGATGATGTCAGACCAACAGAATACATCAGGCAAGTAAGTATGAGTATCTGATCATTAACTTATGGAATTTTAAAAATCCGTGATGGCAGCATACTTTATCATGTCTGCCATGTCTGCCCAGGAATTGATGATACAAAAATGTTCAACTACTTACATATTTAAACATGTAATTTTTAAATTGTTTCCTGATAGAAAATGTTAACCATGAAGTTTGGGGACACCTGGTGTGACTCAAGTGAGACAGACGATCTAACTATCTGATTATTTCATTATTCAAGTCTGTCTTCTTCTACTCAAGGAAGAGTGGAGTTTGGATCCACCTTAGTGCTGTTCATTGTCTCCTGTGATTTGATTCTTTATTTATTTAAATCAAAGCTGATATCAGTTTGTTATATCTCTAGGGGTGAATTATGAGAAATTACCTCTTTATTCACACATGTTTTTGCTCAAATCTATGATTAAAACTCAATGATCTTCAGTTTTGAGCAATCTCGTAGGAGTCACATATAAAACAACATCCACTTGTTACATTTTTATTTATTTAATTATGAAAATCTGTCATTATTTATTCGGGGATCACTGAAGTTTTGAGCCTACTTATGGGAGCCAATCATGCCAGACCATCACATTATGTAATACTACACTTACTTATTTAAATATAATATTAGGAAATCAAATAATAGTTCATCACTTATTTAATGTATTCAAAATAAAGGTGATGTTATGGACCATAAGTCCTTTTGGAGTCAGATTTTGGGAATTGATGATGTAACATCATCTCATTACTTGATTATTTAGCTATTGAAATAGATCATTACATCAGCCATAGGTTTACGAGTTTGGTGCCATCTTGTCTGAGTTAATATAAAATGCCTATTTATTAACTATCAATTTAAGTTTTTGAATAAATCATTATTCCAGGAAGAGAACGGTCTGACTTCTTCATGTGGGATTTAAGTATGCACCACCATGTCATTATTCAATAATTTTTCAATATATAAAAATATTATTGTTCCACAATGTGGGAGTCATGTATTTTAGACCATCTAAATATTAATTATGTAATTAAGTCATTTAAATTAATGATGACAAGCATTGTTCACAAGTCTGGTTTGGAGCCACCTTACGGAAGTGGATGATGTTACATCAACTCTTTATTTGATTATTTAGTTATAGAAAACAATGATTATATCATACGTGACACCTGGAATTTTGTCCCACCTTGTGGGGTCAAGTGCCACCGATCATCTAATTACATAATTAAAATATTTAAATTAACAATTCCTGTTAATACTCAAGATAATGTAAATAGTTGTATAATTATGTAAACCAATAACCCTTTATTCCATGAAGAGTTTTGTGAAGCTCCCTCTTGGGGAGTTAATATGTAATGTCATCACATTTTATGATTAATTTTTTCAATTGATGATGATGACATCCTTCATGACTGGAGTCTGGCCATTCTCCACTGCCAGTTAAATGCTACACCACCTCTTAATTTGAAGGTTAGTTATTACTGAATTTTTAATTGTTTAAATTATTTAAACGTGGGACAGTGGCATCATCAATTATGATTAGGGTGAAAATACCTGTCAGGGACCAGGTTGGGAAGGTTGTAGACATGGACACAGCAGTTTCTGAATAATCAATGAATCACCCAGTACTCGGGTTGCTGGATGATTGAGTCCAGAAGATCCCATGGTGCCCTCCGAGAAGTACAAGGACATCACCGAGGCAGGCACAGTGGTCTGGGTGTTTGACTCCATGCTCTTCCTCCACATCTTCACCTTGGTTGTGATCTACGATGAGAAGGAGTAGTAGCACAAGGAGTTCGGCACCATCACTGATAGTTCGCAAAAGGATGATGACCCAGAATGGAAGAACTGCCCTGCTCTGTCTCTCAGCTCTGCTGGTGATGCCCCTGCTGCAGCCATCTATTCAGCTGATATGAACATTTTAGCTACTACTGCTACGCCAGGTATGGGCCCATCATCTCAGGTCCTGCCTCAGCACAACAGAGATTCAGGCACTGGTGATGATGTCAGGCCAACAGACTTCATCAGGCAAGACAGTATGAGTATCTGATCATTAATTATGGAATTATTAAAAATCAAATTCCATGATGACAGCATACTTTATCATGTCTGTCATGTCTGTCCAGGAATTTATGATACAAAAAAGTTCCACTACTTACATATATAAAGATGTAATTATTAAATTGTTTCATTATATAATCTGTGAACCCTGAAGTTTGGTGCCACCTTGTGTGAATCAAGTGTGACAGACGATCTAACTATCTGGTTATTTCATTCTTCAAATCTGTCTTTTTCTAGTCCAGGAAAAGTGGAGTCTGGACCCACCTTGGTGGTGTTAATTGTCTCTTGGGATTTCATTATTTATTTATTTAAATCAATGTTGATATCATTTTGTTAACTGTCTAGAGGTGAATTATGAGAAATTATCTCATTATTCATTCACTTATTTTTTCAAGTCAATGATTAAAAACTCAATGACCTCTTCAGTTCTGAGCAATCTTGTAGGAGTCACGTATAAAACACCATCCCCTTGTTGAATTTTTATTCATTTAATTATGAAAATCTATCACTATGTATTCAGTGATCACTGTAGTTTTGAGCCTTCTTATGGGAGTCAATCATGCCAGACCATCACATCATCTAATACACTTACTTATTGAACTGTAAAATAAGAAATGAAATAAAAATTCATCATTTATTTAACGTATTTGAAAGAAAGATGATGTTATGGACCATACGTCCCTTTTGGAGTCAGATGTTGGGGGGCTTGATGATGTAACATCATCTCATTACTTGATTATGTAGCTATTTAAATAGATCATTACATCAGCCATAGCTTTACTACTTTGGTGCCATCTTGTCACTGTTATTATAAACACCCACTAATTCCAATTGTCAATTTATTTTTTAAAATAAATCATTATTCCAGGAAGAGGTCAGTCTGACTCCTCCATGTGAGATTTAACTATGCACCACCATGTCATTATTCAATAATTTTTCAATATAAAATAATTGTTTAAATCGATGAAGATGTGGTCCTTCACGACTGAGGTCTGGTCATTCCTCCCTGCGAGTAAATCGTGTGGCATTATTTACTTACCTAAGTATTACTCCCATGACAGTCACTGGAGTTTGGTTCCGTCTTATGAAAGTTAAGTGTGCAGGAGTATCCAATGATTTACTGATTAGATTACATAAATAATGATGGCGCCAACAATTATAGGTTGGGCTGCTGTGCGATTGACACAGCAGGAGATTGGTCCCAGAAGCAGTGCCCAGAGAATGAGGGACACTGGGTTATCCAGTGATTACTGATGACATAATAATAGATTTTTAATGTTCGAGTGATTAAACGATTTAAAAAACTTTATTGTTTCACATCAACAGTTTCTGAGATGTTACAACAAAACTGACCCAAGAAGGACACACTCAACTCCAGTTTAAAAAATTGAGTAACTTAATAATCTCATGATCAGAGAAACTTATCTAATATACTCTGTTTGGCTGAAAACATGACACACCACCAACCCTAACTAACTCTAAATATCCATATCATAAAGTGGGGTACAGACCTTAAGAGAGAATTATCAATTGAGGAAACAAAAATGACTGAAAGAAACCTAAGACAGTGCTCAAAATCCTTAGTCATCAGCCAAATGCAAATCAAAACAACTCTGAAAAACCATGTGAACAAGCTGTTCTAAAGGAAGGAGAATGAAGAGAAGTTCATTTTCTTTTCAGTAAATAGAAAAGTATTATGGTAGAGGCGATTAATGGTACTGTTTCCACTCTGGAAATGAGAAAATTGAAGCATAGAACATAGGTTTAAATACTCATCAATGTACTTGAATGGCAGAATGATGCTCTCATTTTCATGCTCATATCACTATAGGCATGTTGTGAGCTTGAGAGTCTGGTAAATATGTATAACTCAAAAGAAGAGCCCTGCTTTGTTTTTGTGAGGAAACCAGTGAGGCTGTAAGGTTAGTCCATTGGTGGGTATGTAACTTTAGCACGTGGGAGGGGCACTAGAATGGGACAGAATGTTGGATCATAAATGTTGCCTGGCAACCCTGCTTGCCTCTTGGTATCATGGGCTAAGAACCAGAGAGCAGATTCGATAAACTGTGGGACATTACAATCTCCCAAGGTAACTATCTCCTAAAACTTTTGATTACAGCATTTGATTCCCCTAAGCAAGTCATAGAATAATGTCTGGAAATTGACCTACAGCTATTACTGGTTACCCAATTCAAGATTACCTAATATCAGAGAACATAGTTGGTGGAGAAACAGTTCAAAGTCTCGTGTTTATGAAAGCTCTCACTCCTAAGAAGTAAAACTATAGATTATAAGATAATAAGACAATTATTCATCAAAAGTTGAGTTTTCTATTGTTAAATTCTTTCAGGAAGTTGATAATCCATTTGTTAGAGTAGACTTAGTGATTATTGGAATGCAGTTCATCTCCCCTGAGGCAGTTGTCCCACATTAAATATGGGGTATCTTCTAAAACCCTGCATACACAATGACATTTCAGCATTTACACGTTTTACTTCTCAAGTCTGCGATTAAATAAGGGATGAACCGGGGAGTTTCACACAGTCTTGTGGGAGGCAGGTGAGAGATAACTTGTGTCGAGTATGGCAGACCATATCCTTTTCTGATCATGTTATTATTTAGTTATTAAAATAGGACATAAGATAATCCATGATCAGTGGATTATTGTTCCACGATGTGGGAGTCACATATTTTAGACCATCTAAATAATAATTATATAATTAAGTTAATTATGTAATTAAATTAATGATGACAAGCGTTGTTCACGAGTCTGGTTTGGAGCCACCTTATGAAAGTGGATGATGTTACATCAACTCTTTATTTGATTATTTAGTTATAGAAAACAATGATTATATCATACGTGACACCTGGAATTTCGTCCCACCTTGTGGGGTCAAGTGCCACAGATCATCTAATTATATAATTAAAATATTTAAATTGACAATTCCTGTTAATACTCATAATGTAATTAGTTGTATAATTATGTAAACCAATAACCCTCTATTCCATGAAGAGTCCTGTGAAGCTCCGTCTTGGGAGTTAATATGCATCACATTTTATGATTAATTTTTTCAATTGATGATGATGACATCCTTCATGACTGGAGTTTGGGCATGCTTCCCTGCCAGTTAAATGCTACCTCACCTCTCTATTGTGATGGTTAGCTATTACTGATTATTTAATTGTTTAAATTAATTGAACGGCAGACAGTGGCATCATGGATTTCGATTAGGGTGAAAATGCCTGTCAGGGACCAGGTTGGGAAGGTTGTAGACATGGAAACGGCAGTTTCTGAATGATCAATGAATCACCCAGATACTCGTGTTGCTGGATGATTGAGTCCACAAAATTCCATGGTGCCCTCCGAGAAATACAAGGACTTCACGGAGGCAGGTACGGTTTTCTGGGTGTTTGCTCCCTGCTCTTCCTCCACATCTTCACCTTGGTGGTGATCATTTAATTAATGTATTTAAAATAAAGGTAATGTTATGGACCATAAGTGCCTTTTGGAGTCAGATTTGGGGAGTTGATGTTGCAACATCATCTCATTACTTCATCATTTAGCTATGTAAATAAATCATTTCATCAGCGATAGGTTTAGGACTTTGGTGCCACCTCGTCAGTGTTAATATAAAATGCCAACTAATTGATTATCTTTTTAAATTTTTAAATACATCATTATTCCAAGAAGAGATTGGTATGACTACACCATGTGGGATTTAAGTATGCACCACCATGTCATTTTTCAATCATTTATCATTATATATTAATTATTTAAATCGATGAAGATGTTGTTCTTCATGACTGGAGTCTGGCCCTTCCTCCCTGGGAGTTAATCACGTGTCATTATTTACTTATCTAAGTACTACTTCCTCGACAATCACTGGAGTTTGGTTCCATCATATGAAAGTTAAGTATGCAGGACTATCCAATAATTAACTTATTTGATTGAGTACGTAATGATGGTGTCATCCGTCATTTGACTGCTGTGCGATGACACAGCAGGAGACCGGTACCAGAAGTGGTGCCCAGAGAATGAAGGACACTGCATTATCCAGTGATAAATGATTATGTAATCATAGATTTTTAACAATAGATTGATTACACGATTTAAAATAACTGTGCTGTTTCACATATCAGTTTCTGAGAGCTTGCTACAGAACTGACCCATGAAGGACACAGTCACCACCGATTTTAGAAATGGAATAAGTGAATAATCTCCTGATCAGGGAATCTCATCTAATGAACTCCGTCTGGCTGATAACATGACACAACATCAACAATAAATAACTCTAAATAACCATATTAGAAAGCATGGTACAGGACTTAATAGAGAACAGTTAATTGAGGAATCCAAAATGACTGAAAGAAACATAATACAGGGCTCCAAATCCTTAGTCATCAACCAAATGCAAATGTAAACAACTCTGGGAAACCATGGGATCAAGCTCCTCTAAAGGTAAGAGACTGAAGAGGAGTTTATTTAATTTTCAATAAGGAGAAAAGTATTATGTTAGATGTGATTAATTGTTTCCATCTAGAAATGAGAAAACTGAAGCATAGAAAACAGGTCTATAATACTCATAAATGTACTAGAATGGCATAATGATGCTTTCGTTTTCATGCTTTTGTCACTATAGGCATGTGGTAGCTTGAGAGACTGGTAAATATGTATAACTCAAAAGAAAGATCCCTTCTCTGTTTTTGTAAGAAAGTCAGTGAGGCTGTAAGGTTGGTTCATCGGTGGGTAGACTACTTTTACCATGTCATTATTCAATTATTTTTCATTATATCTTAATTATTTAAATCTATGAATATTTCCTTTTCATGCTTATATAACTATAGGTTTGTTTTAGCTAGAGAGACTGGTAAATATGTATAACTCAAAAAAGAGCCCAGCATCGTTTTTGCGAGAAAATCAGTGAGGCTGTAAATTTAGTCCATAGTTTGGTATGCTAATTTTAGCATGTGGGAGGTGAACTAGAAAGTGACAGAGTGTTGGATCATAAAGGTTGCCTGGCAACAACGCTTGCATTCTGTAACCTGGTATCATGGGCCAAATACCAGAGAGCAGCTTCGATAAAGTGTTATCGTTGGACATGAAAAGCTTCCAAGATAACTAGCTCCTAAAACGTTTAATGTCAGCAACTGATTCCCTTAAGCAAGTCATGGCCAAGTCTCTGGAAGCTTGCCTACAGCTATTACTGGTTACCCAATTCAAGATTACCAGATATCGGAGAATATAATCTGTGGAAAAACTGGTCAAAGACTTCTGTATATGAATGTTCTCTCACCTAAGAAGTAACTATGGTTTAAAAGATAATGAGACTCACAATTATTCATCAAAAGTTGAGTTTTCCATTGTTAACTTCCTTCAGGAAGGCAAAAATCCATTTGTAAGTGTAGGCTTAGGGATCATTAAAGATCTATTATTATGTGATCAATAATCAATTAATATACCAGTGTCTGTCATTCTCTGTGCACTGCTTGTGATACCAATCTCCTATATGTGTCAATCACACAGAAGCCAAACACATAATGGATGGTACCTGCATTATATAGGTAATCAAATAAGTAAATAATTGGAAAGTCATGCATACTCAACTTTCATAGGATGGAACCAAACTCCAGTGATTGTCCAGGAGAAATACTTAGATAATTAAAAATGCCACACATTTAACACCCAGGGAGGAATGGACAGACTCCAGTAATGAAGGACAACATTTTCATCGATTTTAATAATTAATATAAAATGAAAAATAATTGAATGATGACATGGTAGTGCATAATTAAATTCCACATGGAGAAGTCAGACCGTTCTCTTCCTGGAATAATTATGTATATAAAAACTTAAATTGCTAATTAATTAGTTGGAGTTTTATATTAACTCTGACAAGATGGCACCAACCTCGTAAAACTATTTCTGATGTAATGATCTATTTAAATAGCTAAATAGTCAAGTACTGAGATGATGTCACATCATCAACTCCAAAAATCTGTCTCCAAAACTCTCTTATGGTCCATAACATCACCTTTATTTTATATATGTTAATTAAATGATGAATTAAGACTTAAATTCCTAATTTCACAGTTAAGTAAGTTTAGTATTACATGTTGTGATGGTCTGGCATGATTGATTCCCATAAGGAGCCCCAAATCTCATGTGATCCCTGAATAAATAATGACAGATTTTAATAATTAAATGAATAAAAATTAAATGAGTGGATGTTTTATATGTGACTCCTACAAGATTGCTCAAACCTGAAGAGATCATTGAGTTTTTAATCATAGATTTGAACAAAAAAAAATGAATGAATGAGATAATTACTCGTAATTCAGTCCTAGAGAGATAAGAAATGATATCCCCATTTATTAAATAAATAAATAATGAAATTACAAGAGACAATTAAGACCCACAATGTTCCAATTAAGACCAAGGTGGTTCCAGACCCCACTCATTCAGAAAATGCTCTGCCCATGTCTACAAATTTCCTAACCTTGTCCCTGACAGATATTTGCACCCTAACCGTAATCGGTGATGGCACTGTCTGTCGTTTACATAATTTAAAGAATTAAATAAGTCAGTAATAGCTAACTGTCACAATAAAGAGGTGATGTAGCATTTTACTGTCAGGGAAGCATGGCCAGACTCCAGTCATGAAGGATGGCATCATCATCAATTGAGTCAATGAATCATAAAATGTGATGATATTGCACATTAACTCCACAAGAGGGAGCTCTACAAGTCTCTTCATGGAATGGAGGATTGTTGTTTACATAACTATACAAATATTTACATTATCTTGGGGATTAACACAGATTGTCAACTTAAATACATTAATTATGTATTTAGATGATCTGTGGCACCAGATTCCAGGTGTCATGGACGATATAATCATTGTTTTATATAATTAAATAATCAAATAATGAGTTCATGTAACATCATCCACTTCCCTAAGATGGCTCAAAACCAGGCTCATGAACGATGCTGTCGTGATTAATTTAAATATTTTATCTACATAATTGATATTAAGATGGTCTATAACAACTGCCTCCCACATCACGTCACCACAATCCACTGATCATGGATTATCTAAAGTCCTATTTAATAATCAAATAACAACATAATCAGAGGATGAAATGGTCTGCCAAACTCCACAGAGTTGACTCTCAGTTGACTCAAAATGATTGTGGGAAACTCCCAGGTTCATCCCTTATTTAATCACAGAGCAGAGTAGTAACCTGTTTAAATGCTGTACTGTCATTGTGTACGCAGGGTTTTTAGAAAATATCACATATTTAATGTTGGACGGCAACCTCAAAATAGGTGGACTGAAATCCAATAATCACTAAGTTGACTCTAACAAATGGATTATCACCTTCCTGAAAGAAGTCAACAATGGGAAACTCACATTTTGATGAATAATTGTGAGTCTCATGATTTTGTGTTCCATAGTTTTACTTCTTAGGAGAGAGAGTATTCATAAACAGAAGACTTTGAACTGTTTCTCCACAGACTATGTTCTCTGATGATTAGGTAATCTTGAATTTGGTAACCAGTAAAAGCTGTAAGCACACTTCCAGAGATGTGGCTATGTCTTTAGGCGAATCAAATGCTGTCATTAAAAGTTTTAGGAGATAGTTACCTTGGGAGACTGTAATGTCCCAAGATAACACTTTCTCGAAGCTGCTCTCAGGTCCTTGGCCCATGATACCAGGATACAGAATGCAAGCAGGGTTGCCAGGCAACATTGATGAACCAACATTCTGTCACATTCTAGTGTCCCTCCTCCATGCTAAAAGGAGTATACCCACCGATGAACTAACCTTACATCCTCACCGAGTTTCTCACAAGAACAAAGCGGGGCACTTTCTGTTGAGTTCTACATATTTACCAGTCTCTGAAGCTACACCATGCCTATCCTGATATAAGCATGAAAACGAAAGCATCATTGTGACATTAAAGTACAATGATAAGTGTTTTAAACCTGTTTTCTGTGCTTCAATTTTTCTAATTTCTAGAATGGAAACAATACAATTAATCGCCTCTGCCATGATCCTTTTCCCTTTATTGAAAATAAAATAAATGCTTCTCCATTCTCTTACTTTTAGTGGAGATTGATCCCATGGTTCCTCAGAGTTGTTTAGATTTGCATTAGGCTGATGATTAAGGATTTTGGATTCCTCAATTGATGGTTCTATATTCAGTCCTGTATCCTGAATTCTAATATGGATATTTAGAGTGATTTATTGTTGGTGGTGTGTTATGTTATCAGCCCGACAGAGTTCATTAGATGAGATTCCCTGATCAGGAGATTATTCACTTATTCCATTTTTAAAATCGGTGGTCAATCTGTCCTTCATTGGTCAGTTCAGTTGCAACCTCTCAGAAACTGATGATGCGAAACAGTACAGTTTTTTAAAATTGTGTAATCATTCAATTGTTAAAAATCTACTATTACATAATCAGTAATCACTGTATAAGGCAGTGTCCCCCATTCTCTAGGCACTGTTTCTGGTACCGATCTCCTGCTGTGTCAATCCCACAGCAGCCAAAAGACGGATGACACCATCATTACATACACAATCAAATTAGTTAATAACTGGATAGTCCTGCATACTTAACTTTCATAAGATGGAACCAAACTCCAGTGATTGTCAAGGAAGTAGTACTTAGATAGTTAAACTCATGCCATGTGATTACCTCCCATGGAGGAATGGCCCTACTCCATTCAAGAGGAATAACATCTTCACCTATTTAAATAATTAATATATAATGAAAAATGATTGAAAAATGACATGGTGGTGCATACTTAAATCCCACATGGAGTCGTCAGTCTGATCTCTTCCTGGAATAATGATGTTTTTAAAAAATTGAATCGATACTTAATTAGTGGGCCTTTTATATTAACACTGACAAGATGGAACCAAAGTCATAAACCTATCGCTGATGGAAAGGTCTATTTACATAGCTAAATGATGAAGTAATGAGATGATATTACATCATCAACTCCCAAAATCTGACTGCAAAAGGGACTTAAGGTCCATAACATTACCTGTATTTTTAATACATAAATTAAATGATTAATTATTACTTAATTTCCTAGTTTAACAGTTAAAGTAGTAAGTGTAGTATTAGATGACGTGATGGTCTGGTACAATGTTCTCCCCTAAGGAGGCTCAAAACTCCAGTGATCACTGAATACATAATGACAGATTTCCATAATTAAATGAATAAACATTAAACAAGTGGATGGTGTTTTACGCGTGAAGCGTAAATGACTGCTCAAGACTGAAGAGACAATGAGTTCTTAATCATAGATTTGAACAAAAAATGAATGAATAAAGAGATAGTTTCTCATAATTCACCCCTAGAGTGATAATAAAATGATATCAACATTGATTTAAATAAAGAAATGAAGGAAGAAAGAAAGAAAGAATGTCAGCAGCAGGGACATCAATAGCATAGCTGAGAGAGAGATGTTCTTCTGTGTTCTGAGTTGTCATCCTTTTGCCACATCTCCTAGTGCCACTCCTACGTCTCATGGAAGATCACAACCGATGTGAAGATGTGGAGGAAGAGCAGGTAGTCAACAGCCAGACCACCTTGCCGGGCCTTGGTGAAGTACTTGTACTTCTCTGAGAGCACCGTGCAACCTTCTGGAATCAATCACCCAGCATCCCTCTTACTCTGGGAGATGCATAGATCATTCAGAAAATGCTCTGTCCATGTATTAAACATTCCTAACCTTGTCCCTGATAGATTTTTGCACCCTAACTGTATTCAGTGATGCAACTGTCTGTCCTTTACTTAATTTAAAGAATTAAATAATTCAGAAATAGATAACTGTCACAATAAATAGGGGATGTAGCATCATTCTACTGGCAGGGAAGCATGGCCAGGCTCCAGTCATGAAGGATGTCAACATCATCAATTGAGTCAATGAATCATACAATGTGAAGATATTGCACATTATCTCCACAAGATGGTGCTTTACAGGTCACTTCATGGAATGGAGGATTGTTGTTCACATAACTATACAAATATTTACATTATCTTGGGGATTAACACAGATTGTCAATTTAAATACATTAATTATATAATTATAAGATCAATGGCACCAGATGCCAGGTGTCATGGATGATATAATCATTGTTTTATAGACTTAAATAATCAAATAATGGGTTCATGTAACATCATCCACTTCCCTGACGTGGCTCCAAACCAGGCTCATGAACGATGCTGTCGTGATTAATTTAAATATTTTAACTACAAAATTGACATTAAGATGGTCTGTAATAATTGCCTCCCACATCACATCACCACAGTCCAATGATCATGGATTATCTAATGTCCTATTTTAATAATCAAATAACAATATAATCAGAGGATGAAGTGCCCTGCCATACTCCACACAATTGAGTCTCAGTTGACTCCCCCATGATTGTGGGAAACTCCCAGGTTCATCCCTTATTTAATAGCAGAGTTGGGTAGTAACATGTTTAAATGCTGAACTGTCATTGTGTATGCAGCATTTTTAGAATATATCACATATTTAATGTTGGGCGGCTGCCTCAAAAGAGATGGACTGAAATCCAACAATCCCTAAGTCTACTCTAACAAATTGATTATCACCTTCCTGAAGGAAGTCAACAATGGCAAACTCACATTTTGATTAATAATTGTGAGTCGTATTATCTTTTATTCCATAGTTTCACTTCTTAGGAGAGTGAGTATTCATAGACGGAAGACTTTGTACTGTTTCTCCACAGACTACGTTCTCTGATGATTAGGTAATCTTGAATTTGGTAACCAGTAAAAGCTGTAGGCACACTTCCAGAGGTGTGGCTATGACTTGTTTAGGCGAATCAAATGCTGTCATGAAAAGTTTTAGGAGATAGTTATCTTGGGAGACAGTCATGTCCCATGATAACACTTTCTCGAAGCTGCTCTCTGGTCCTTGGCCCATGTTACCAGGATACAGAATGCAAGCAGGGGTGCCAGGCAACATTTATGAACCAACATTCTGTCACATTCTAGTGCCCCTCCCGCATGCTAAAAGGAGTATACCCACCAATGAACTAACCTTACATCCTCACCGATTTTCTCACCAAAACAAAGCAGGGCTCTTTCTTTTGAGTTCTACATATTTACCAGTCTCTCAAGCTACAACATGCCTATAGTGACATGAGCATGAAAACGAAAGCATCATTTTGCCATTCAAGTACAATGATGAGTATTTGAAACCTGTTTTCTATGTTTCAATATTCTAATTCCTAGAATGGAAACAATAGAATTAATCGCCTCTACCATAATCCTTTTCTCTTTATTGAAAATAAAATAAACTCTTCTTCATTCTCTTACCTTTAGAGGAGTTTGATCCCATGGTTTCTCAGAGTGGTTTAGATTTGCATTATGCTGATGATTAAGGATTTTGAGCAGTGTCTTATGTTTCTTTCAGTCATTTTGGATTCCTCAATTGACTGTTCTCTATGAAATCCTGTACCCCGCATTCTAATATGGTTATTTAGAGTGATTTATTGTTGGTGGTGTGTCATGTTATCAGCCCGACAGAGTTCATTAGATGAGATTCCCTGACCAGGAGATTATTCAGTTATTCCATTTTTAAAATCTGGGGTCATGTGTCCTTCATGGGTCAGTTCTGTTGCAACCTCTCAGAAACTGATGATGTGAAACATACAGTTTTTTTTTTAAAAATCGTGTAAACATTCGATTGTTAAAAATCTACTATTACGTAATCAGTAATCACCATATAAGGTAGTTTCCCCATATTCTCTGGTCACTGCTTCTGGTACCGATCTCCTGCTGTGTCAATCCCTCAGCAGCCAAATGATGGATGACTCCATCATGACTTAAGCAATCAAATAAGTTAATAATTGGATAGTCCTCCATATTCAACTTTCATAAGATGGAACCAAACTCCAGTGATTGTCAAGTACTTAGATAATTCAATAATTCCACGGGATTAACTCCCATGGAGGAACGGCACGACTCTAGTCATTAGAACAACATCTTCATCGATTTAAATAATTAATATATAATGAAATATGATTGAATAATGACATGTTGGTGCATACTTAAATCCCACATGGAGTAGTCAGACTGATCTCTTCCTGGAATAAGGATTTTTTTAAAAATTAAATTGATAATTATTTAGTGGGCCTTTTATTGTAACACTGACGAGATGGCACCAAAGTCCTATACCTATCGCTGATGTAAAGATCTTTTTACATAGCTAAATGATGAAGTAATGAGATGATATTACATCATCAACTCCCAAAATCTGACTGCAAAAGGGACTTATAATGAAACAATTGAATAATTCCATCTTTAAATATGTAAGCCGTTGACCTTTTTTTGTATCATGAATTCCGGGGCAGACTTGCCAGGTATGAAACTGTATGCTGTCATCACGCATTTTTAAAATGCTATCAGTTATTTATCAGATAATCATACGGTCTTGCCTGATGAATTCTCTTGGCCTGACATCATCACAAGCGCCTGAATCTCTGTTGTGGTGCGGCAGGACATGAGATAATGGGCCCAATCCTTGCGTAGCTGTCGCAGCCACAATGTTGATAACAGCAGAAAAAGTTGGCTGCAACAGGTCTTTCACCAGCATAGCTGAGAGAGAGATGTTCTTCTGTGTTCCCAGTCGTCATCCTTTTGCCAGGTATCGGTGATGGTGCCTAACTCCTAGTGCCACTCCTTCTTCTCATGGTAGATCACAACCGATGTGAAGATGTGGAGGAAGAGCAGGTAGTCAACACCAGACCAAAATGCCAGCCGTGATTATGTCCTAGTACTTCTCAGAGGACACCATGCAACATTCTGGACTCAATCATCCTGCATCCTTTTTACTATGGGATATGCATAGATCATTCAGAATATGTTCTGCCCATGTCCACATCTTTCCTAACTTTT
This sequence comes from Phodopus roborovskii, assembly GCF_943737965.1. Taxonomy (NCBI): domain Eukaryota; kingdom Metazoa; phylum Chordata; class Mammalia; order Rodentia; family Cricetidae; genus Phodopus; species Phodopus roborovskii. The sequence goes on from NW_026126344.1 coordinate 83,123, forward strand.
TCCCTTACAGATATTTGCACACTAATCATAATCGGTGATGGCATTGTCGGTCGCTTACATAATTTAAAGAATTAAATAAGTCACTAATAGCTAAAGGTCACAATAAATAGGTGATGTAGCATTTTACGGGCAGGGAAGCATGGGCAGACTCCGTCATGAAGGATGTCATCATCCTCAATTAAATCAGTGTATCATAAAATGTGATGATATTGTACATTATCTCCACAAGAGGAAGATTTACAGGTCTCTTCATGGAATGGAGGATTTTTGGTTTACATAACTTTATAAATATTTACATTATCTTGGGTATTAACACAGACTGTCAATTTAAATACTTTAATTAAGCAATTAGATGGTCTGTGGCACCAGATTCCAGGTGTCAGAGATGATATAATCATTGTTTTATATATTTTAAAAATCAAACAATGAGATCATGTAACATCATCCACTTCCCTAAGGTGGCTCCAGGCTTTGAACGATGCTGTCGTGATTTATTTAAATATTTTAACTACAAAATTGATATTTAGGTGGTCCATAATAATTGTTTCCTATTGCGGTAAATAAGGATCAGGATAAACAAATAGGCCGAATAGATGTTTATTCAGGGAGAAATAACTTACAACCTAGACAGATGAACACGAGGAAATTCAACCCGATCCTCTCCTGTCCGAGTCACATCAGAAAGAGCGAGTGCCTTCCTGGCCCCCTCCGACCTCTTTCCTCAGGTCACCTCTGCCCATCGCTCCACCCCCCAATGGGCGTGGTCAGGGCTACAGAAGGACTATGTCACTACAGTTTCCCACATCGTAGAATCCACTGATCATGGATTATCTAATGTCCTATTTTAATAATCAAATAACAACATAATCAGATGATGAAATGGTCTGCCTTACTCGACACAATTGACTCTCACTGACTCCTACATGATTGTGGGAAAATCCCAGGTTCATCCCTTATTTAATTGGAGATCACAGTCATGAAATGTTTAAATGATGAAATGTCATAGTGTATGCAGGGTTTTTAAAAGATCCTACACATTTCTTGTTGGGCAGCTGCCTCAAAAGAGATGGACCACAATCCAATAATCTCTAAGTCTACTCTAACAAATGGATTATCACCATCTGGAAGGAAGTTAACAATGACACACTCACCTTTTGATGAATAATTGTGAGTCTTATTTTCTTTGTTTCCATAGTATTAATTCTTAGGAGAGAGAGAATTCATAAACAGAAGAAATTGAATGTTCTCTGATAATTAGGTAATCTAGAATTTGGTGACCATTAAAAGCTGTAGGCAAACTTCCACAGATTTGGCTATGACGTGGTTAGGGGAAACAAATGCTGTCAATGAAAATTTTAGGAGATAGTTATCTTGGGAGACTGTAATGTCCCATAATAACACTTTCTCAAAGCTGCTCTCTGGTTCTTGGCCCATGATAACAGAATACAGAATGCAAGAAGGGTTGCCAGGCAACATTTATGAACCAACATTCTGTCACATTCTAGTGCCCCTCCCACATGCTAAATGGAGCATACCTAAGGATGAACTAACCTTACAGCCTCACTGAGTTTCTCACAAAAACAAAGCAGGGCTCTTTCTTTTGGGTTCTACACATTTACCCGTCTCTCAAACTACAACATGCCTATAGTGACATAAACATAAAAACAAAAGCATCATAATGCCATTCAAGTACAAAGATGAGTATTTTGAACCTTTTTTCTATGCTTCAATTTTCTAATTCCTAGAATGGATACAATAAAATTAATCATCTCTACCATAGAACTTTTCCCTTTTTTGAATATAAAATGATACCTCTTCATTCTCTGCCCTTTAGAGGAGATTGATCCCATGGTTTTCGGCATTGTTTACATTTGCATTGGTCCAGGACAGCCAGGGCCAGTGCCAGGGCCAGGGCCAGGGCAAAAATTAAATTGATAATAAATTAAATTGATAATAAATTAAATTGCTAATATATTAAATTGATAATAAATTAGTAGGCATTTTATATTAACACTGACAAAATGGCACCAAAGTCCTAAATGTATCGCTGATGTAAAGAACTCTTTATATAGCTAAATGATGAAGAAATGAGATGATGTTACATCAACTCCCAAAATCTGACTGCAATAGGGACTTATGATCCATAACATTACTTGTATTTTAAATTCATTAATTAAGTGATGAATTATCATTTAATTTCCTAGTTTAACAGTTAAGGAAGTAAGTGTAGTGTTCGATGATGTGATGGTCTGACATGATGGACTCCCCTAAGGAGGCTCAAAACTCCAGTGATCACTGAATACATAATGACAGATTTTCATAATTAAATGAATAAACTTTAAACCAGTGAATGGTGTTTTATGCGTGAAGCCTAAATGATTGCTCAATACTGAAGGGGCATTGAGTTCTTAATCATAGATATGAACAAAAAATGAATGAATGAAGAGATAATTTCTCATAATTAACCCATAGAAAGATAACAAATTGATATCAACATTGATTTAAAGAAAGATAGAAAGAAAGAGAAAAATAAAGAAAGAAAGAAACGTCACAATAGACAATTTAAAACTAACATGGTGGATCCAGACTCCACTCTTCCTGGAGTAGAAAAAGACAGATTTATATAATGAAATAATCAGATAGTTAGATCGTCTGTCACACTTGAGTCACACAAGGTGGCACCAAATTTCAGGGATCACAGATTATACAATGAAAGAATTTAATAATTACCTCTTTAAATATGTAAGTCGTTGACCTTTTTTTGTATCTTCAAATCCTGGGCAGACTTGACAGATATGGAAATGTGTGCTGTCATCAAGAATTTTTAAAATGCCCTAAGTTAATTGTCAGATAATCATACTGTCTTGCATGATGAATTCTGTTGGCCTGACTTTATCACCAGCACCTGAATCTCTGTTGTGGTGTTGCAGGATCTGAGATAATGGTCCCAATCCAGGCTTTGAAGTAGTAACCAAGATGTTGTTATCAGCTGAAAAGATGGCTGCAGCTGGGGCCTAACCAGCATATCTGAGTGAGAGATGTTCTTCCGTGTTCTGGGTCGTCATCCTTTTGCCAGGTCTCGAAGATGGTGCCGACCTCCTAGTGCTACTACTTCTTCTCATGGTAGATCACAACAGATGTGATGATGTGGAGGAACAGCAGGTAGTCAACACCCAGACCTCCATGCCGGCCTTGGTGAAGTCCTTTTACTTCTCGTTTGACCCTGAGCAATCTTCTGGACTCTATCATCAAGCATCCTTTTTACTATGTGAGATGCATAGATCATTTAGAAAATGTTCCGCCCATGTGTACATCTTTCCTAACCTTGTCCCTGACAGATATTTGCACACTAATCGAAATCGGTGATAGCATTGTCTGTTGCTTACATAATTTAAAGAATTAAATAAGTCAGTAATAGGTAACTGTCACAAAAAATAGGTGATGTAGCATTTTACTGGCAGGGAAGCATGGCCAGACTCCAGTCATGAAGGATGTCATCAACCTCCACTGAATCAAAGTATCATAAAATGTGATTATATTGCACATTATCTCCACAGAGGAAGCAGGTCATTCGTTCAATGTAATGTCAGAATGCCAAATACTGAATGCCATTTATTGAGGGGCAAGGTTGGGCTTAATTACTGACTTATAGCACAGTGGAATATTACAGGAAATTTAGGCTTAGCTCCTCACTATGAGGTGTGTGTTTTCATGAGGTATGTATTGTCATGAGGTATGTGTTGTCACAAGTTGTGTGTTGTCAAGGAGTGTGTTGTCTCGAGGTTTGTTATCAAAACGGGAAGAGTACCAACAACAGCCATGGTGCATTGAATTCCCTCCAACAGATTCAGGCTTGCTCAAGTTGCTTTGGGTCTTACAGTTCTCCATTTCTTTTAATATAAACTAACACCTGCCTTATTTGGAAGAAGACGTCAGCATAATTACTTACCCGTCATTGGAGAGGTCACCCAGGCCCATAACCTTCCTTTCTTAGGTTGGATATTTGCCCCCTCTACCTTACTGTCCCTGGTGAATAGTTTGTTAGCCTCATGTGGGCAGAGGCATTTTTACCTCGAGCCAAAGACAGTATCTGTCTTGTTAAAAAGTTGGCTTGGGCCTGTTTAGTGCTGTGGCAATGTAGACAAAATGCAAGGGCTACAAACCCCCAATGATCTGCTCACAAGTTGAAGTCCTTGTAAAAGGCCTTCTGCATTGGCAAGTGAAATTCAAGTTTCTTAGATGTTAATGATCTGCATGGCTAAAGCATGTGTATAACTGAAAAACTCATCACTCCAGGATTTCTGGAGAAAAATGATGCATTAACACAGATATGTGTGAAAGACAGAAGAAGAAGCCATATGAGTTTCTCACAAAAATTCAAGTGTTCCTATAGGAGATTAGTTTGTAAATTTAGTTTAAAAATGCCAATTTGTACTAGATAATAAAGTGTGCTTTGGGTAGCTAAGGCTTAAGCCAAATCACCTGACAGTTGATCCACTGTGCTTGCAGTATTTACCGATTGGGAGAGGGCTATAGTAGAAACTGTAGCTTCAGGGGTGAAGGCAGCACTGGCAGCCATGATACCAGAATCTCCTTTTCTCTCTGCTTCACACCTGGGTAGGTCCCCAAGGCAGCTGTTACAGTCGGCAGACCTCCTGAGAACAATTGAAACTTCCTCCAAAATTATTAGCATTGTTTACAACAATAAGAATAGAACCAGAATACAGTGACTGAGATGAAGGTGAAATTCTTGTCCTTTGGATAATAGTGTAAATTTATAGCTTCTTGATTTAAACTATAATTAGTGGTTAGGATAAAAGGCCACATATAGCTACTCAGACCTGCAGGCATCAGGATGGGTAGATTCTTGAAGACCCACCGGACCTTCTTTCTGGCTGTTACGATCACCTTCCCTCCTCATATGGTGAATCAGCCACTCAGGCACCCAAACAGAGTTATCTTTGTCTTCTGGAAAGACACAAACTGACCCTTGGGCCCATAATAGAACTGGGTTTGGCCTGACCTTGAGGCTTATAAGGGATGCCTGTCTTGTGTAAGATTATTATTATTTTTTTTTTTTTTGCAAAAAAGAGTTAAAACTCTTATTAGTATAAGCACGTCCATTATCAGTTTTTAATTGGGCATTTCCATATAAGCAACGGTTTGTAAACAATGGCTCTTAACATCCTTAAGCCTTTCTCCAGTATGAGTAGAGGCAAACATGAGATGAGAATGGATATCCACAGATACATGTACAAATTGTAGTTGGCCAAAGGAAGGAATATGAGTAACATCCATCTGCCAGATATCTTTAGGCGTGGTACCACGGGGCTTAACTCCAAGGTATAGAACAGGTAAGAACTCTTCACACAGGGGAAAATCCATACTGGGTTATCAGATTTACAGATACTAAGAATGAGAACAGGCTGCACAGCTATAGACCCTAGGGAAAATTTTCCAGCATAGAGCTTTTTCCAGCTCTTTTGATAAATTAAAATTTTACATAAAATACACTGAGGTTCACCTTGGAGTTATTTACCCTGTTCTATTCCTTGTACATAACCTTGGTCAGCCAGCATATTTTTCCCAGGCTCATACTGCCTGTGAGTCCAGGACTCAGATGGGTAATACGGTGAGACAGCCAGATTTTGAATCTGGGCTAAGCAAAATAGAAAGACTCTTCCAAATACAAATTCAAAAACATAATGAGGGTAAGAAACTAAGTGAAGCACACTCCCCCCCAGCACTTAATAGGTAGAGGCAGGATTACCAGGCCTGCAAGGTACTCTTTTGCTAATAGAGAGGCACAAACATTGCAAAAAAAAAAAAAAACAAACAAACAAATCATAACTGTATCATCTTTGATACCTATAGTTAATCACTAGAATTTAGCAAACAGTAACCTACATACTTTGAAAAAATAAAAAATATTTCAAATTGGTGAGTATTTTCTGACTGAAAAGGTAAAGCTGCAAGGACATCTTTGAAAAACAAAGACATATGAAAGACACATACACACTCACGTAGAGGAAAATCCTCTAAAACATTGAGGAAAAAAATGAAACCCTAACCATGACATGCATATGACAAGTGTCATCCTGTGCTACAAGTTCACCTTACAACTGGGTAGAAGTTTACCTCTAGTAATGACCAGCAATCCCAGCTACAACAGAGATTGAGACAGTTCAGTAGGCTACTTTATACCAAGGAGGTCCAGCCCAGCCATAGCATCAACAAAAGAATTAAAAGAAAATTTAAAATTCAGGTCAGCAATTTCGATATCAGTCAGGCAAAGAGTCGAATCCCCACATCCTCCTTCTACTAACAATTGACTTTTTAACACAGACAGATATAATGGAGAAATATGTTGCCCCACATTACAGGAAAACCAGCACTATGTAAATTCAGTGATGTCTACTCAGTTATCTTTGGGTACAAGTAGGGTGGATATCTCAAGACAAAGTCATCTTGCTTCAATATTAAGATAAACTTAATGGTGGTCCTGCATGAAGGACCACTGCAGATTCCATGGAAGGGAGGGTGACTAAGGTGGGGTACAAACATGGCAGGCATCCAGAACTTAGGTGAGAAGTTTTATTAGTAAGGGGAAAGAGATGGAATCAAACAAAAAAATAGATAAAGAGAAACAGACACATAGACAGGTGACAGGAGAGAATGGGGAGACAGGAGCACAAAGAGATGAGAGGGGAGAGAGAAGAAATAGCAGCAAGAGAACAAAGAGACTGAAAGAGAGAAGAGGGAGGGAGTGTAAGTGGGCAAAATCTGTCTTTATAGGGGTCTTGGGTCCTGTGGGCACACTAGTATTCATGGAAGTCTAGGCTGAGCATAGAAAATTCTTCAGTGCACTCTCCCATGTAACAGAGTCAGGTTACGATAATGCCTGAGTCTTACAGGTTGATTAGAGGCTAACAAGCTGTTGCATCTAGTAAACAAACCTAGCCATTGATTTTTCCAAGAAGTAATGACACCAAGTCAAACACCAGAGTGGCTGCAAAGTAGGTATGAACTTAATTCCTAAACTGCCAGCAGCAACTTCTGTGTCAGGAGCTCATTCCATCTTCTGGGTCTCCTTGTGCTAACAGTGAGAGAGATGCAAGCTGAAACCAATCATCTGACTCAGCAGCTCATTCCTACATTATGGAGGACAGAGACAAAGAGCTTCAGAGAAGTGTCTGGGAGTATATTCCAAAGAGTAGTGGTGGAAAGAAAATGGAGGCAGGTAGGCACCTCCAAAGGTGTAAGCTTTTTAGAGTAGGAGAGATTGAGTGACTAATTGAAAGAAGTGAGAAAATCAATTGGAAAGTACAACACAATGGAAACACTCTCTCATATCTGGAGGGCTGGACTATTTGATTTGGGTGAAATGTGAGATCAAAGAATCCAGGGAGGAACAAGAATACTGTATTAGTTCTGCTGTGTGAGCAGGAGCATAAGAGCAAAGCCTCCATGTGCACTTAAAAGTCCTGGTGAGTGGAAAGGAAAACTGTAACCTGGAGTTTCTGATGCAATGCTTCAATAATACTGAAATAATGAATCCATACTTAATCAGAGCATGACTGTCCTGGGTTGCCCTGGAGAATAGGAAACAAGGAATCAGGTGGTGGATCTAAAAGTGGATGCCTTTGCATCTGCTCCACATCCCGGTCGAGACTCTAATGGCAGCTTTTTAAGGGCAGAGTCTGAACTGAGGTGAATTCAGATGAGAGTTTGCATTAGGTACACTGAGGTTGGGGAACGGAATGGTGCTACCTGCAACTCACTGGTATGGCTGAAGCTTCACTCAACCCTCCTTATCCACCTACTCAAGGAACAGATGCCTAAGGTCTCCAACCTGGCAGCTAAGAGAAAACTTCTCTATGCACACCTCCTGCTGAGTCCACCAACACCTGAAAACTCCACCCCACATTGTCCCTTGCCATCAAAAAGAATCCGGACTCAGACCAATGCCCCCACACTCAGGGTCTCAGCGTAATTTAGGTGAAAGCATTGTGGGCTTCTATGTGTACACAAATGGTGGGATTATTTGGTTACCAAGTTACAAATCACACTCTCAAGCAGCTGTGTATCTTTTCCTTGCCTGGTCCTGTCACTTAGGCTATAAGAACCACTTAGAACCTCTAGTGGACCCACCATTTAGGGGGTGTCCTTGTAAATCCAGATTTTCTGCTCAGATCATCTCATGAAGTTATTTCTTACGTAGTGCCTTTGGTTCTTTGTATATGAACAGAAGGTGGAGAACCCTGGGATAGACCTCTCTCCTTTGCAATCTGTAACACTATCACTCCCCCACCATCTATTTCTCACTCACTTTCCACATTTGTGTCTCTCACTTCTCTCTACTATGTTGCAGATCAAATTAGAAGGGCAGGGACTGCATCCGTCTAAGCTGGAACATGTCCCCAGTTCTTTATTATAATCTGTGTAAGTTGCTCCCCAATAATATCTCATATATCATTTGTCTTGGGTCTAGTGAACTTACTAACAGATGACCTCCACATGAATCAATTTTATTAATTAAGACTAAAGTCAATTGCTCTTATTATGTTTAAGTATGTTCCTGTTATCCCTGTCCTCTCCAAGACCTTTAACATGAAAGGATGTTGAATTTTGTCGAAGGCTTTCCTGTATATAGGGAGATAATCATGTGGTTTTTCTTTTTCTGTTTGTTTATATGGTGGATAACATTGATAGATTTTCATATGTTAAACCATCCCTGCATTCCAGGGATGAAGCCTACTTGGTCATGGTGGATGATTTCTCTGATGTATTCTTGAATTTGGTTTGCCAATATTTTATTGAGTATTTTTGCATCGATGTTCATCAGGGATATTGATCTATAGTTTTCTTTCTTAGTAGTGTCTTTGTGAGTCTTGGGTACCAAGGTTATGGTGGCCTCATAAAAAGAGTTTGGCAATGGACCGTCTGTTTCTTGCTTGTGAAACACTTTGAGGAGTAGTGGTATTAGTTCTTCCTTGAATGTGTGGTACAATTCTGCACTGAATCAATCTGGCCCTGGACTTTTTTTGGTAAAGGTCTTGGAGAGATCAGGGATAACAGGAACATACCTAAACATAATAAGAGCAAAATACAGCAAAACACATGCCAACATCAAACTGAATGGAGAGAAAATTAAGCCAATTCCTCTAAAATCAGGAACAAGACAAGGCTGCCCTCTCTCTCCATATCTCTTCAATATCGTACTAGCAGTTCTAGCTAATGATATAAGACAACAAAGGGAGATAAAGGGGATCAAAATTGGAAAAGAAGAAATCAAACTCTCTCTATTTGCAGATGATATGATAGTTTACATAAGCGACCCAATAAACTATACCAGGGAACTCCTACCGCTGATAAACACCTGCAGCAAACTAGCAGGATACAAGATAAACTCAAAAAATCAGTAGCCCTACTTTATTCAGACGACAAAGAGACAGAGAAAGAAATCAAAGAAACATCACTCTTTACAATAGCCACAAGCCACAAGCCCGGTGTAATGCTTACCAAACAAGTAAAAGACCTATATAATAAGAACTTTGTGGCTCTAAAGAAAGAAATTAAAGAAGATACCAGAAAATTGAAAGATCTTCCATGCTCTTGGATAGGTAGTATAAACATACTAAAAATGGCAATCGTGCCAAAAGCAATCTACAGATTCAATGCAATCCCCATTAAAATCTCACCACAATTCTTCACCGACCTTGAAAGGATAATATTCAACTTTATATGGAAAAACTAAAGACCCAGGATAGCCAAAACAAGCCTATACAATAAAAGAACTTCAGGAGGCATCACCATTCCTGACTTTAAGCTCTACTACAGAGCTATAGTTCTGAAAACAGCCTATTATTCGCATAAAAATAGACAAGTAGAGCAATGGAATCAAATTGAAATTCCTGATATTAACCCACACACCTATGAACACCTGATTTTCGACAAAACAGCTAAAATTATACAATGGTGCATGGACAGCATCTTCTACAATTGGTGCTGGCACAATAGGATGAGGTGGTGTGGAAGACGGCAGATAGATCCATGTCTGTCGCCATGCAAAAAACTCAAGTCCAAATGGATCAAAGACCTCAACATCAATCCAGCCACACTGAACCTCTTAGAAGAGAAAGTAGGAGGTACCCTTGAACAAATTGGTATAGGAGACTGCTTCCTGAACATAACTCCAGGGGCACAGAAACTAAGAGAAACAATTAATAAATGGGACCTCTTCAAACTTAGAAGCTTTTGTAAGGCAAAGGACACAGAAGACAAGACCAAACGGCAGCCCACAGAGTGGGAAAAGATTTTCACCAGTCCTATATCCGACAAAGGGATGATCTCCAAAATATACAAAAAACTAGTCAACACAACACCAAATAACCCTATTAAAAAATGGGGTACAGATCTGAAGAAAGAATTCTCAATAGAGGAAATAAAAAAGGCTAAAAGACACTGAATAAAATGTTCCACATCCTTAGCTATCAGGGAAATGCAAATCAAAACAACTTTGAGATACCATCTTATGCCTGCCAGAATGGCTAAAATTAGAAACACCAATGATGACTCATGTTGGAGAGGATGCAGAGAAAGGGGGACACTCCTCCACTGCTGGTGGGAGTGCAAACTCATACAGCCATTTTGTAGATCAATATTGTTGTTCCTCAGGAAAATGGGAATTAGTTTACCACAGGACCCGGCAATCACCCTCTTAGGCATATACCCAGAGGATTCACATCCATGCAACTAAGACATCTGTTCAACTATGTTCTTAGCAGCACTATTTGTAATAGCAAGAACCTGGAAGCAACCTAGATGCCCCTCAATTGAAGAATGGTTAATGAAGATGTGGCACATCTACACAATGGAATACTACTCTTCAGAAAAAAATAATGGTATCTTTAAATTCGCAGGCAAGTGGATGGCACTTGAAGAAACCATCCTGAATGAGGTAACCCAGTCACAAAAAAGGAACACAGTATGCATTTACTCATATATGGATTTTAGACCTAGATCAAAGGATCTCCAGCCTATAATTCACACCACGAGAGGAACTAGGATACAAGATATATTCTAAGAGATTCATATAAAGTCCCTCAAAGAAGTGGTAATGGACAAGTCCCCCAGAGCTCGGGGGGTGGGCAGTGAACGGAGAGAGAAGACAGAGAAAACGACGGGGAGGAAAGGAAAACGTGCAACCAGGAAGATTGAGGATGGTTAGGAATAGAAGACAGGAAAGAGAGAGAGAGAGAGAGAGAGAGAGAGAGAGAGAGAAAGAGAGAGAGAGAGAGCGAACATAAAATAGGGAGCCAATATTGGTTTGAAGATAAAATTGAACACAAAGAAAGTTCTAGAGAACTACAAGACTGCTGCTAACTAACAATTTGAGCATCTTTGGAAAGGCTATCATAAATGCCCTTCCCAGAAGTGAGATCAACAACTAACTTCTCCATGGAGCCCTCAACTAATGCCTGTTGGAAACAGAAGCAAATACCCATACATAAACACTGAGTCGAAGTAGAATTCAGATGCAGAGGGAAAGGATAAGATCAGGCAGCAGAAACACATAGAGACAGCTTACCTGAACAAGGAGGAAATAACGGGCCACCAGACTGATAGCTGGGAAGCCAGCATGGGACTGACTCAGGCCCCCCTGAATATGGGTCTCAGCCAAAAGGACTGAGCAGTCTAAGGGACCTCAGACAGTGGAGCCAGGATGTATTCCTGGTGCACAAAAGGACCTTGCAAACACATCCTTCATGGAGGGATAACTCCCTTAATCTCGAGACAGGAGAGAAGCCCTAGTCCCTACTTCAAATGACCTGTCAGACCTACATGACTCCTACTGGATGGCATTCCCCTACATATGGAATTGGGGTGCGGGGATGGGATGGTGGTTAGAGTGCATGTGAGACGGCAGAGACGGTAAAACGCAGGGATGGAGTGAGGAAGGTTGTGAGGGAGGGAGGGAGGGAGAGGGAACTGGGATTGACATGTAAAATAATAAATTAAATTTTAAAAAAATGCTTTAACTCCAAAATGTAAGTTCAAGGACAAGTTACTGGGGAAAAGGATTTCTATTTTTGTTTCCACAGAAAATGAAAAGATGTGGATTCCTTCCAGACTAATGTGGTTTGATCAAGTCAGACCACCTGATACAGAGTATCAGGTGATCCTACATTCAAAACAGCTGGACAAAGCAGCCTGACAGACTACAGCCAGGATTTCTCAATCTTCTTCAAATTCCTCATGACAGCGCCCCTTACCAGCAGGAAGTAGTTTGGAAAGAACAACGCCCAAATTCCCAAATATTGTCAATAAATATTTATTTTTATTTAAATGGACTTAGTTATATACAATAAAAAAACTTGGTGAAAGAAACAAACCAAGCTAAGGATGGGCATTCATAAGAGAACATACTTTAGTTCCTCCTACAGGAATACTCAAAGGTGTAACCTTCTTGTGAGAAACCATGAACAATCACAAACTAACACACTGACATCACATAATTAAAATTAATTCAAATCTCTAAACAGATTTCCATATTTGAATATTTTTCTCTAATGAGTACTCAATCCTGTAACCATAGTGTTGAGGGTCTTAAAGTCTTCAAAGTTTTCCTGCAACATTAATTATTTCATGTAAAAGAAACTAAGCATGAAGGATTGGGCTTAGATATAGCAATCCATCTGAATGAGGTTTTTATGTAAATCAAGTCAAGTGTTACCATGAAACATGGTAACCTTACCAGTGAATATCCAGGACTTTTTTCCCCCATGAATTTGCAAGTGAGAACAAAACAGAGGCATTGTAGTGCTTGAACTGATTGTTCACACGTGTCAGATATTTTTCTCTCCAGAAAACTATAAAAGTCAATTTGTGTTGAATGAAGATCATACCACATCCTTTCTAGGTAGATTCCTTCCCATAAGGGTTTTCTTAGGCTCACAAAGTTCATTGGGATAAGCAAAGTGCACAGCATTACAACAATGGATACATGTATAATGTTTTTATGCACTATGATTTATTTCTTTGATTATAAAGACTAATGATACATAGGCTTTACCACATGGGATACATTCATTATATTACAAGTATACATTCTTTTATGACGTAAGATAGTGCTGGGATATGCAAAGGCTTTATCACATTCATGGCATCCATAAGGTTTCTCTACAGTATGTGTTCTTATATGACTTTTAGGCACATCATATATTGTGAAGGCTTTACTACATTGACTACATTCTTAGGGTATCTCCCAAGTATGTGTACCTTTATGACATACCAGATTGTTGTGTTGTGAAAAAGCTTTACCACATTGATTACATTCATAAGGTTTCTCTCCATATGTGTTCTATGATGAGACTCGAGATTACTGGCATATGAAAACGCTCTACCACATTGATTACATATATAGGGTTTCTCTCCAGTATGTGTTCTTATATGTCTTTTACGATGACCATTACTTGCAAATGCCCTACCACATTGATTACATACATAGGGTTTCTCTCCAGTATGTGTTCTATGATGAGATTTGAGAGTACTGTCATGTGAACATGCCCTAACACATTGATTACATACATAGGGTTTCTCTCCAGTATGTGTTCTAGGATGAGACTGGAGATTCCTGGCACGTGAAAACGCTCTACCTCATTGATTACATACGTAGGGTTTCTCTCCATTATGTGTTCTATAATGAGATTTTAGCATACTAACTTGTGAAAATGCCCTACCACATTGGTTACATACATAGGGTTTCTATCCAATATGTGTTCTTTTATGACATACTATATGACTGTATTGTGAAAAACATTTACCACATTGATTATAGTCTTGTTTTTCCCCTCCAGTATATGTTCTAATATGTCTTTTAAGCATAGTATGTCTTGCAAACATTTTACCACATTGACTACATTCATAGGTGTTTTTTTACCATGTGTGCTCTTTCACTGAGAAGAATGAAATTGTGACATGCAAAGATTTCACCATACTCTAGACTTCTATATGGTTTCTCTCCAGTATGTAGTTTTTCAAGCCATTGAAGATGCCTGTAACCCACAAAGTTTTTCACACATTCATTGTGTATATTCAAAGGATTAGCTCCCTTATGGCTTCTTTCATTCCTGCAAAGATAATTAGCATATGTAAAACTTTACCACATGCATGAAACTAAAGAAACTTTCTACATGTATAAAATAAAGTTGTAATTTGGCCTGATTGTAAACAAGAATCAGATCTTGAGTTTTACATTCATAATGCTTCTCTAATGTGGTATTGTTTTGTTTTCATTGAAGATATCTGTGGATTCAGAGTAAGAGCTTTATTTCATGGCCCTCAATTATGGCATCTTTTTACATAAAATCTCCCACATAATTGAAAAAACTGAAACAACTCAGAGCTTTGCCATACTTATACCATTTATCAGTATTTCCTTCATAGAAATCATACTATATTGGCTAAATATACCAGTACAAAAGTAAGCATTCACACATTCCAATGGTCATATGGATTTTCTACAGTGTAAGTTGTCGGTATCTTTCAGATGACTTAGGAATACTGATAAATTTGAAAGTTGTTTCAACTCAAAAAAACCCCTCAGAGTGGGGACTACTAAATATCTTTCATTTCTTCAAACTGTCATAAGAGAGGTACGTTGCTTCTTTCCACATTCTAAATTTACATGCCTTGTATTTAGAGTAAACTACATACTTTTTTCCCCTACATTTTCTAATACAGAATGTCTCTGTGTAAACCTAGCTATCCTGGAACTCACTTAATAGACTGGGGTGATCATAAACTTTAGGGGTCCACCTTGCTCTTGATCATAAATGTTGGAATTAAAGGTATGGGCCACAACTATGCGACTTTACATACAATATGCTTATGAATCTAAGAAAACAAATAAAAGGTTTCCACATAGCATTCACACATTAACTTTCTTTAAATCAACTTCAAGTTTTCTCCATAACAACCTTCTTGACACTCATAAACTGAGCCTTTCAGTATTCATAGCAAAGTCACAAATAGATAAGTAATACCTGCTTAACTATAGACTTTTTTTCTTAGGAGGTCTTGGACATATAATTATCACCTATGCAACATGTATACTGTTTAAAGTATCTGAACAGAATGAAACTAAACAGACTGGCATATCTACAGAATAGATATCTTGGTGCTATAATTCAAAGGGTGATATCTGTTAAGACATAGTTTCCTTCTCATTTTAACGAATGCCTTGCAAACACAAAAGAGCTACATTTCACGGAGGTACAGGGTTTTGTGAGAAAATGACAATCATCACTTTAAGCTATACTTATTTTCACTGTTGCTATTCTTAATCTTTTTAATTTTTTAAGTGTGACTCTTCAATACAATTTCCAGGATACATTAAAATATCTTCAGAGCCAAATTTGCATAAATTTGCATATGAAATTTTACCTTCTCTGTCTTCTAGAAGTTTGACAATGATCCTCCGTATTGTGGTTATCCCAAATGTAGCCTGAAATAACAGGAATAGATGATGAATTCTTGCAAATTGTACAAAATTTCAGTAATAACTTCAATGAACCTTACAACCATGCCTCACTCACCAATTTTCCCTTTTCTTAATCAAATTACAGAATAGTATCAATAATCAAGAAACAGTTGGTCCCTTATTTTAAAACATGAAGGAAAATTCAGTCTTACCTGTAGCAGGGAGGTTCCTGTAGGTGTCCAGCATCGCATTTGTGTAGAGACACTTCTGAGAAGGATTTAGCAAAGCCCACTCTTCCTCAGTGAAGTGGATGTGCACATCGTCATAGGTCACTGCATCCTAAAATAACACAAAGAAGTATAATACTCACATTGTAAATATAAACTTCTTAGACAATATAGTCATATAATTCTTGTTGCTTCCCTCACTTATTTTACACATGTACATTATAATGCATTCACCCATTCACATTAGAAGTAAACTGAATTAGAGGTCCACATGCACCATTTCTTTGGCCATTTAAGTAGCATATACCCTGAGAAAGAAATCCCAATAAAAATACATAAAGGGAGAGGCAACCTACCAGAACAACACTACTGAGAACACATCAGAAATAAATTGTACGATAGGGAGAGCCTATCATAGAAATAGCCCAGGTCCTAGAACCAACTTATGTCTTTGTTAGGTTTTCATTACTGTGTAAAGACACAGCAGGGCCAGGGCAACACTTACAAGGAAAATATTTAATTGAAGTGTCACACTTAAATTTCAGAGGTTCTGTTATGGCTGGGGACATGTCAGAATGGAGGCTGCTGCAGTCCTCGAGGTTAGAGTCCTACAGCATGACTCAGAGGCAACAGGGCATTGTCTTACACACTGTGCATCATTCTGAGAATAAGAAACATCAATGCCCGACCCTACCGTGATATGCTTCCTCTAACAGGGTAAAGCCCTCTCCAACAAAGCCACACCACATCTAATATAGCTAGTGGGAACTCACAGAGTATGGACTGACATCTAGGGCTTCTTCAAGGCAATAAACTGGACCCTTTGAATGTGGTTGACACTTTGGTGACTTGATCTGTTAGGGGGCCCCTGGCATTGAAACCAGGACCCATCCCAGTTGCTTGAACAGTGTTTTTGGAGCGCACACCTTATAGTGGGATACCTTTCTCAGTTGAGATAAAAGATAGAGAGGCTTGGTTCTTCATCAGATTTGTATGCCAGACTTTGTTGACTCTTGAATGAGGGCCTTACCCTCTCTGACTATTAAAAGTTGAAAGGAAGGGAGAGTAGTTGGGGAAGAAGAGTGGGAAGGAGGGATTGGTATGTAAAATGAAAACAAAATTTTAAAAAAATTAAAATAGAAACAAATTTTATTAGAATCTTCCACTAAAAGAGACTGGTTTTGCTCTCATTGTTGCTTTGTAAACATGGAAAAACTTAGCCTAATATTTCCTAGACTCTGCCCCCTAGCAGTGAGAAGGCAATAGGACATTCTTGACTGTTTACAATAAGGTGGGAGGGGAGGGTGGTTAGAGTGCATTTGAGAGGGCAGAGAGGGAAAAATGGAGTGAAGGAAGGAGGGAGGAGGGGAGGGAGGGAGGGATAGTGGGAGGGAGGGAGAGAGGGAGAGGAAACTGGAATCGACAATTAAAATAATAAATTAAATAAAAAAAATGCTTTGACTCCAAAATTTTAGTTCAAGGACAAGTTACTGTGGAAAAGGATTTCTATTGTTGTTTCCTCAGAAAATGCAAAGATGTGGATTCATCCCAGACTAAAATGGTTTGATCAAGCCAGACCACCTGAAAAAGAGTACCAGGTGATCCTACATTCAAAAGAGCTGGAGAAAGCAGCCTTACAGACTACAACCAGGATTGCCGCATCTTCATCGAATCTCCCATGACAGCGCCCCTTACCAGCAGGAAGTAGTTTGGAAAGAAGGACGCCTAAATTCCCAAATATTGTCTATAAATATTTGTTTTTATTTAAATGGACCTGGTTATATAAAAGAAATAAATAAAATGGAAAAAAATAAAACATCTGTGAGCAAAAAAAAAAAAAAAACAAAAACAAAAAAAAGAGAGAGAAAAACAAAAGAACAAGAATAGCCAAAACAACCTGTATAATAAAGGAACTTCACAAGGCATCATTATCCCTGACTTTAAGATCTGCTACAGAGCTATAGTCCTGAAAAAACCCTGGTATTAGCACAAAGATAGACAAGTACCTCAATGAAAATTAAAAGAAAACCTTGATATTAACCCACATAGGTGAATGGCTAACTATTGTCTCAGTGTCTGTGTGGCTGACTATTTTCTTGATGTTTGTGGCTAGCTAGTGAATTAGATGTGTGGCTGACTAGTGACTTAGTATGGGTGGGTAAGTAGTGATATATTGTGTGTGGCTAACTAGAGACGTAGTGACTGTGTCTAACTAGTAACCTAGCTTTGTGGCTAACTATTGACTTAGTCAATGTGGTTAATTACTGCTTAGGCAACGCTACCAATGAGCAATCCTGCCTTTCATCTCAACCTTCACAAACTGTACAGCTACATACTCTCGTCTGTGTTCAAACACATGACAGATTAAAACATGCTGAGAAATTACAAAATCACTCCCCATACCACAGTCATGTACTTTTTTCATAGTGGCGACTTCAGCACCTGGTTGCTTACCCTGAATCCTCCTGCAGTGTAAACAATTTTCCTTATACTGGTCTGAAGGCAGAAGCAATGCTCCATTTGAAAATGCTTTTCCTGTGACTGCACTGGATAGTTGGCTACCTGACTCTAATGGAAAATTTAACTCTCTTAGGTGTTACAGTAATTTAAGAATTTTGAAGGTATAGTACAGAAGACAGCAAGGCCATTGCTTTGGAGAGCAACATCATGCAACCAATTCCACTTACATCAACGTAAGAGATTGTCTCATGAACATTCTTCTAACATGATGAAATTGCATATGTTCTAGCATTAATACGCCTTCCCAGGGAGAAATCTCTTCACCCCCAAAGAGATCCATAAAGACAAATATTTCTAACATAACATGTATCTATCTCTGGAAAATACTCAGAGAAGAGCCAGCCTAGACATAGTTTGCATTTCATATATGCTATCCTTCTTAAATGGCTTTTAAGTTCAAGCTCCATTTTACCCATTGAACAATTTCAGTTGGGACTGGAGACAGCATATCTAGCTACTTAGGGAGATGGGAGGATTAAACAGCAAATGTGTTCCCAGTTCTGTTCCTAAAGGCCACCAGGTACCTGAAACTGAAGGACCTGTTCCACATATAGGATTCTGAGGTGAAGGTGATGGGGAATGAGATAGATAGGAAACATAGAAGGTAGAAAAGTTTTTTTTTTTTTTTTTTTTTTAAAAGCTGGGATGGCTAAATGTGTCCCATGACAAGCTTCATAAGGAGAATAGACTCTTGTATACTATTTCCACAGAGGAAATGGAAGCAAAGGGGACACTTACGTGAAGTAAGTAGAAACCCAATCAATGGGACAAACTCAGGAGAACACTAAATTAATGCAGCGCTAGCAGAATACAGGGTATCTCATGATCGTTGCTGAGTAAGACCACAGTGGCCTTGGGACGTAGAACCATAGTTCTATATAGTTTATATTTACAGATCTGAAGCAACCTGTCCACAAAGGCTTTGTTCCATACAATTACCAGCTCCCCCATGCAAATACCTGGTTTTTGACAAGGTTCTCTGTTTTATTGTCAATACACCAGGCCCTTAGGAAAAGCTTTCAAGGCCTAGTCCCCAGGCTGTTACTATCTCTTCTAAGAATGTTTCTCATCCCTGCATGAGGACCTAAGTGAAAGCTTTGCTTTATCTTGAAACTCATACATCATTGGTTTACTTTTTAAAATCTGGTATCCTATTGCCACTCTGCTAGAACTATGTTTTTCTGGAGAAGAAAACTGCAAATATATGATATAATAAATTTTAAGGTTGTTTGTGACCCTGTAATAGCACTCTGAGCAGCTTGTTACGGGGCAGTTCTATGATAAGGGTCAGGGACTAGATGCTGTTCTGAAACAGGAGTTGCTTCTTTGTAATGATTTTGAGTCAAAGGTCTGGAAAATCATGGTGAACAAATATGTATCTAGGATTCAAAATTCAAACAGGACTGGTCAGCATACACTTATCTTTGTGTGTTTTAGAGGCAATACTACCTCAGTTAAATTCTACTTTATGAGACATAATATCTCCAAAGCATTTGTAAATCCTTTGTGTTACAAATTATAGTCCTGTAAATCACTGCTCAATAGTGAAGAGCTACCCTTACATGAGATGTCTTTTACAACATGCAGAAAATTAAAAATACATGGACCTTACACATAAAATTAAAATGCAAAGGGCTGAACTTCTAAAAGGTACTTAACTAAAAGGCCTCTGGAATTTTGTTGCCATGATTTCAGTGGGTGCACCTGATGTATGTAGTTGTTGACTTAAAAGAGGTTTCCATACATAAATCCCTGCCCCCAGTGCTCAAAGCTTATACAGCTCACAGAGTAGTTATTTGGAGGACTGTATGAGAATTCAGGGGACAGGTAGTCTGGCTATAGTTTCCCACCCAGATCCAGGGAATACCCACCACATTGGATCCATCACCTCACCATCTGCCACCACCCATGAGGACAGCAGCCCCTCACACCATGCTGTTGTTTTCCAGTTTGCCCTTCCTCAAAGCATAGCACACAAAATGACTGGCTCCAGTTTTTCTTCAAATCCAGACCAGAAGGGCCCTGCACTTCTTTTGACAGGCAGGTCACAAAGGAGCCTGATTGGCTAGTAAGGCCTGAGTGATAAAGGACCTCCCAGGTGGTTGCAGAGTGCTTAAGGACAAATTTTAATGGTTACTGTTTGCCTCCTACCCCAGACGAAGTCTTTTCTACATTAGCAGTGATGTGCATTTTTATAGCAATTGTCCTATAGCTGACCCATGTTATCTTTCTGTAGTATACAGGCATTTTCCTTTCTTCCTCCTAGACACAGTGTGGCTAGCTAAGTATACTTACTTAAATGGATTGAGTGATTCTAGGTGAAAAAGTTGGAAGGGAGCTCCAAATATTCATTAACGGCTACACAGAGATTTAGGGATACAAAAAAAGTATTATTTGTTATTTGGTTTAACACTGAGTTTAGTTGAACTAAATTTACTTTTTACCTGTTTGTCACAGGAAGTTGAGACAATCAGGACAGAAAAGCAGGGACCAGATCTCAAAAAAAAGATAAATGATCTTTCTCGTGGCAGAATGCCAGATGATTGCTCCATAGATGTAGAATTTTATCCCTGAAACTCACAGCAAACACTTGGCAAAGACATAATAATGAGAAAAGTAGTCTTAATAGAAAATTGAATATGTACAGAGTAGGTGAACTAGGAAGTTTGTATTTGTGAGCACTATTGTTAGCCAATACATCTTAAGTGAGAAGATAATAAAAAAAAACAAAAACCAACTGCATTAATCAAGGTTCTCTGCATGAAACAGATGTAGGATGAATCTCACCATATATGTAGGAAGTGGATTTATTAGGATGTCTCATAAGCTGTGATGTAATTAGTCCAACAAAGGTTGACTACCAATGGGAATCTGAAGAGTACAGCAGTTTTGTAGTTTATCAGGATGGATGTCTCAGGTGGACATTATACATCAAAATTCCAAAAAAGTAGACTCTAGTGGTACTAAAAGAATAAACTTGGTACCCAGAGCTAGGGAAAACAGCCAAAGAGGGAAAGCATCCCACTTTAATACCATTTATACATGAAGGCTACCACCAGAAGGCTGATCTGATTTTTCCTTTATGTGATTTTGTTTTGTTTTTTGTTTTCAAAACAGGGTTTATCTGTGCAGGACTTAAACTCATTCTGTGGATTTGGCTGGCCTCAACCTAAGCAAAATCAAGCAGCCTCCTTTGTCCTGGGATTAAACATGTGCACTGTCACCAAGCAGTTAAAGGTAGATCTCATCATCTGTTTGCATACAAGGCTTCTGTATGGCTTTGGCAGTCCTGGAATATATTCTGCCAGTCTGAAGTTTCTCAGCCCCTAAATGGGAATCCTTTCCAACTTGTCATGAGTTCAAAGTGCTCCAATAACTCCTATTATCCTTATGATATTATCTTTCCTGCTACAGGACACCTGTGACTTGATGATGAATGTCTCCTATCTAAATAGCAATGATTTGGGAGTAGAGAGGTTAACCACCCTGAAGGAATAAGTGCAGCAATGGGGTGCCTGAAGGCACATAGTATGTGCAATTATGGATTGCCTTTATCATTAGTGGAAGCAATTTCTCTTTTCCCTTTATACATATTAATAAAAGTCCCCTTCCATTGCCGCACCTTTGTTTGAGTACTTAAGTTTGGTGTATGAATAAAATGGAGCTTTCAGTATTGACTGAATCTGCCTGCCTGACATTATATTATGTCTCTGTCTTCCTTTCATGAATGATAGCTAGTCTTCCACTTGTCCTCATTCACTGACTGAGAAATGGACATGGGACTGAGCTGCTGTTTCTGATTACAGTCCTACAAACTCCATGATATTTGTGTGGAGATCATAAGTCAACTTTGTGGGGTCCACTTTTGGCCTACCACCAGGGAAACTGTAGACTCATAAAATTCTCATTCTCCAGGGAGTCACATTGTAGAAAAAGCATTGATTCTTTCAAATGAAAATGTCTCTATGAAAGAAACATTGACTTCTTATGTGACCACCTTGTAGCAGAAACAGGAACCGAGTATAAGGGAGTGTTTTAGAGATGGGAAAAATTACATATTTACCTTTGTTATTTTGTTTTGCATATATTTGCATTCTAAGTCTATTAAGACCCTTGGAATAGATTATTTACTGTTTTTTGTTGTCATACGTACTCAAACTGAATAAATATGCTTTAAATTTTCATTAATTTTACTTTTGTATTTTTTCTCTTCTTTTTAAGTATAGTATTACTGTGACATCCTGTCTTAAATAGAACTCATATTATAGATTAGTCTGTCCTTCGACATGAGAGGTATCTGTCCACCTTGAATCCAGAGTGCTGGCATTGTAGTTTGGCTTGTCAACAGAGAAGTTAGTTCATTAGCTTGGCTTACAAATGATGAATGATTGAGGCTGGTTGTTAATGTAGCCATACAACAGGCTCTGGTCCTAACTTCAGTAACAGAAGATGGTATACATTAAGTGCAGGTTTTCTGCCTAAAAGTCCATTGTCTTCCAAATATGGGCAATATTATTTTTCCTTATCATTTTGTCTGCTAAATCTTACCAAATGCCTTGGAAGGGTTCTGTCTATCACTGTTAATGGTGACAGCCAGGTTCACAGAGTTAAGAGCTTTTTTATACAGTTAAGTGTAATTCTTCATGTTATTCATCCTATCATTCTAATGTCTCACTAAGTAAACTTGTAGCCATGAAGCCAGTCATAGTGGCAGATGCCTTTAGTAATGGTTCTTAGAATGCGGAGGTAGGAATTTCAGGATTTCACAGTCACCAAAGATGAAAGTGCTCCCTGGGGTATGGTTTTCATACCATAGTCAAAGTTAGTCCATGACTGCTTCAGGACAGTGTCCATAAACTTGCCCAAAGCTCTGGGTCTTCAGGGCCATGGCACCAGCAAATGTTACCTAAGTTATTCACCCCACCTTATTTCCTATTCGTACTTTTAATGAATTCTGTTAAGATAGAATCAAAGTTATTTTACATATCCATATCTATTCCCTCACCCTCTCATGTTTGCACCGATCCAAAAGTCATTTGGGGCAGGGACAAGGCCCAACCCCATGTGTCTAGTCTGAGTGAGTATGTGTCCATGAGGAATGGGCTCCTGAAGTCTTTCATACATCAGGGATACATCCTGATTCCACTGCCAGAGGCTCCTTGCACTTACTAGGCCTTTTAAATGAGACGCACTTTTAGGGGTGTTAGATCAGTCATATTTTGGTTTCCCAACTATCAGACTGGGGTTCATGAGCTCCACCCTGTTTTGCCTAGGTGATTCTGTGGGTATCTCCAACCTTGTCTTGTCACCTTATCACTCCTCCCTATCTGCAACTGGATTCCAGGGGTTCCATTTAGTGCTTAGCTGAGTTTGTTTGCTTCTGTTTCTGTCAACTACTGGATGAAGGCTCTAGAATATTGTATAAAGTAGATATCAATCTCATTATAGGGAAGGGCATTTAAGGTAGCATCTCCACTATTGCTTATATTCTTATTTGGAGTCATCCTTGTAGATCTCTGGACATTTTCCTAGTGCCAGATTTCTCTTACCACCTATTATATCTCCATCTAATATGGTATCTCTTTTGTTGACCTCCTCTATTGTTTCTAAAACTCAGTCTTGTTAATGCCTTTTGTTCTCCTCTCCCATTCTCCTCTCCCCTTCTCTTTGTCCTAACTCTCCCTCCCCTCAACCAATGCTCCCAATTTTCTCAGGAGACCTTGTACCTTTCCACTACTCTGGGGACACAATGGCAGGCCTTTCATGGGTGAAGTCTGAAGTGAGGTGAATCCAATGGAGGGCCCCCTTGACACCCTGAGGGCAGGGCTTGGAACAGTGCTACCAAACACTGCCAGGACTCGAACCATCCTCTCTCCAACTGCAGCTCAATGTTAAGGCTGAAGCTTTATACAACCCGCTTTGTCCATCTCTCAAGGAATAGGTGCCGATGGTCTACAGGATGGCAGCTAAGGGAAACCTTGTAAACCACACCTCCTGCTAAAAGCGATACCACACCTCCTGCTGAAAGCGATCCCACCTCTCTATATCATCCCTGGCAAGAAGGAAGAAGCCATACTTAAACCAATATCTGCATACCCAGGGAGTCTGGGTTGTTTTGTGTGAACCATGGCTTCTGTATCTATACAAAGAGTTTAGAATGTTTGGTAGTCCTGATCCAAACCTGCCCTCAAGTTCTGTGTCTTTTCTGCTCATTTAGTCCTGTAACTCAGGCTTTGGGAGCCAATCAGAGCTTCAAGCATAGACACCAGTCATAGGGGAGGTTTCTTCCCCAGTTTTATATGCTGTGCCTTTGGTACAGAGTATGAAACCAGAAGGTGGAGAAGCTTGGGTTGACATTTCTCTTGCTCCCATTATCTCTCTTTCCTCTTCCTCTCTCTCCCCTCATGCTGTCTTTCTTTCTCTCTGTGTCTCTCTGTCTGTCTGTGTCTCTGTCTCTCTCTTTCTCTCTCGGGTTGCAGCATACATCAGAAGGGCTGACCAGTTTGCCATTTATCTTGGGTGTAGTGAACTTAATAAGAACCATGCTCCACAAAAAAACCATTGTGATTATTAAAATTAAAGAAAAGTATGATGGCTAAAATCTTCACCAAATTGTTTGTATGATTTTGATTTCCTCTTTCATGAGCTCTTCCTTATCACTTCATATCAAGATAATAGAGAAAGGATAGAGACAGGGTTAGAGATATGGACGAGAATAATTATGGAACGTTCATTGCCAGGACCTATGTCAGGATTTTGACAAAATTCTGTAGTTCCTGCTACAAGAATAACTCAAGAGGCTAATATTCTTGGGAACAAGTGTGAGCAAATGCAAATCCATGCACTGGCATTACATAATTAAAATTAAATCAAATCTTAAACCAAACATATTTTCACCTGTGAATATACAATATTGTGAGCACTCATTCCTATAACCCAGGTACTTTGTGTTTAAAGTCTTAACAGTTTCCTCTAATATGAATTGCTTTATGTAATACAAAGGAAATGTGTAGGATTGGATTTACAGAAATCAATCTTCTCAATGGGGCTTTTTATATTGTTAAAGTAATGAGTGAAAGGGCCCCCATTGTAGGGCCTCTGCTAAAGAGATCTCAGCTGGAGAGTGCCAGGTCCCAGCTACATCTGCCTATCAGTACAGAAACATCCAGAGTATCAGCCAGTATTTGTCATCCATTGCCAGGCCTTGGCTAGAGTCCTCTATTGGATTTTTGGACCCCTCCCTGAGAATTGCCGGTCTCCATGGTACCACTCTGAGTTCCTGCAGGGTGGATCCTTGACCGCCATTGTAGGGGCTATGCCAAACAGGCCTCAGCTGGAGAGTGCCAGGCCCAGGCTAGATCTGCCTATCAGCTTAATGAACATCCTGGGTCCCAGCCTTCGAAATCTTTGACTTATATTGCCAGTCTTCTGCTGGAATCTGAACTTATAGCCTCATTTCTGGGCCCTGACTATGGAGAGACCTCCCAGGGTGCTTTGTAAACCAAGAGCTACAGATATCAAACTTCTGACCTACCAAAACACACCAGGGAAGAAGCTATGGGAAGATGGCCATACAATAAAACACCTAACAACAGAATGACAAGAACAACAGCACCAGAATCTGCAGAATCTACACCAAATGGACCAGAACAAAACAAAGCAGATGAAGTAGAAGAGAACGAATTAAAAATTATTGCCATAAAACATGAAGATGTGAGAAAATACCTTAAAGAAATGGAAGAAAAAAACAAACAAAGAATTGGAAAAACTGAACAAATTTCTCGAAGAGAGTACACAAAGCCAGAAAACACAATTAAGCAAGTGAAGGAAATGTTTCAAGACTTGAAAATGGAAATGGAGACAATAAATAAAATGTAAACCGAAGGAATGCTGGAAATGGA
Source organism: Phodopus roborovskii (assembly GCF_943737965.1). Lineage (NCBI taxonomy): Eukaryota > Metazoa > Chordata > Mammalia > Rodentia > Cricetidae > Phodopus > Phodopus roborovskii. Next base: position 109,255 of record NW_026126344.1, read on the forward strand.
AAAACTGGGCAAATGATCAGGAACTACAGATGCAAGCATAACCAACAGAATTCAAGAGATGGAAGAGAGAATCTCAGGCAAAGAAGATAAAGTAGAGGAAATAAATTCACCGACCAAAGAACATCATAAATCCAACAAATCCTAAACACAAAACATCCAAGAAATATGGGAAACTGTGAAAAGGCCAATCCTAAGAATAATAGGCATAGCGGAAGGTGAAGAAGCCCACCTCAAAGGTGCCGAAAACATATTCAACAAAATCATTGAGTAAAACTTTCCCAATCTGAAGAAGGACATGCCCATGAAAGTACAATGAGCACACCAAACATCAAAAAGGACTCCTCGACATATAATAATCAAAATATCTAACATACAAATAAAGAAATTACATTAAGAGCAGCGAAGGAAAAATTAAAGGTAACATATAAAGACAAACTTATGAAAATTACACCTGACTACTCCATGGAAAGCCTCAAAGTGAGAAGGTCCTGGACAGATGTTCTACAAGTATAAAGAGTCCACGGATGCCAGCCCAGGCTACTATACCCAGCAAACCTCTCAATCAGTATAGATGAAGAAAACAAGAGATTTAATGACAAAGCCAGATTATCACAATATGTATCTACAAATCCAGCCATACAAAAAGATTTGGAAGGAAAACTCCAACCCAAGGAAGTTAACTATGCTCACAAAGATGTAGGCAAAAGATAATCCACTTCACCGAAAATCAAGGGTAAAGCAGACTAATAAATTCACAATACCACTGCCAACAACAAATCTAAAACAAACAAGCATTGACAATCCATGGTCCTTACCCTCCCTCAACATTTGTGGCCTTAACTTTCTTGTAAACAGCACAGGCTAACAGAGTGGATATGAAGACAGAATCCATCTCACTCCTGCATACAAGAAATGCATCTAAGCTTCAAAGATAGACATTACCTCAGGCAACACCCTACCTGTGGAGTGGAAACAGGAAAGGGACATGGGACTGGAGCCAAATTGGGAGGCATGGGAGGGAGGGACTGGGAACTGTGATCAATATGTAAAATAAGAAAAAAAATAAATATGTAAAAATCAAAGAAAAAAGCTATATCAAAAAATAAAAATAAATAAATATAAGTATGTACTGAAATAAAGAAAATGCCTTTTTCAGGATACACACAAATAACTAAACATGAATCTTGTACCTACACATTAAATGTTTACTGCAGAATTTGTAGAAGACACTGGAGAAATTAGGCCTCTCCAAGTTTGGCTATTTGCCTTCCTATGTACCAAAAGAACTCTGATGCTGACTATCAATGTCTTTCTACACAAAGCTCTCTGATGGAAATGAAATGCTTTCCACTGTGTGAAATATTCATACTCCAACACCCGGGTATAGGGAGTTGCTAGGACCATATAGTACGTTTGAGAACACTGAATGTGGCCAAAATTTCTCACCAAGCAACCTCGAGGGCCTGCCACACCAATCCCCAGGTCTCCCCCTCCCATCCTCCCCATCTGAGGATAACATCCCCTCACTCACCATGTTGTGGCTTCTGTGCTCATTCATGGTCCACTCACAATTTTCTACAATAGCACTCCCAGAACAGAAATCAAAACACTGGCACTTGTTCTGCTTAAAACGAAGCCCGAAGCAAGAGTAAAAGCCTACAGTGTGTTTACAGGAAGTATCCTGCAATGCCTGTGACTGGCAGGTTGGCCTGGTTTTGCTGACTGGATGGTTAAGCTTGAACAACAAGAGCACTTCGTCAAGGGTTCCTTGGCTCTGGCTTCTACTCAAGACTCAGACCTTGTAGTCACTTACAGAGACACAAATCTCAATGACACTTACTCCTGTCTAAAACAGACAACCCCATTGTCTTCTAACAGTGTGTGAGATCATCCTCTCCTCTTCCACACAATGTGCAGATGTTGCAGATACAATTACACAATGCAGACAGGAATGATTAAATTATTCAATAGAGGGAAGGGTGCCCAGATTATTAAAAACTTGAGAGATTTTAGGGCATATGGCACAGAAGAAGTTTTTTCTGTGGTTTCTTGCTAAGGTCAGAGGAACTGGGTATACATTTCTTGCTAAGGTCAGAGGAACTGGGTGTACATTTTATCTAGTAGTCACAGACACTTCAGAAAACCATGAAAGAAGGGAAGGAGCCATATCACAAAGAAAACGCTATATCTTTCTCCTGTTAGATGCTTGGGTGATAGCTCTAATGCATTTGGGAGTTTTATTCCTGAAACTCTTGACAAAAGAATAATAATAATAAAAACTGTTGTCTTCATGGTAATTTGAGAGAATTGGTCTGGGAAGATTACATCTACAAGCATTGTGATGACCAACACAGCTTCCTCAGGGTACAGTTGAGAAAATAACTGCATTATTCAATGATCTCTTCTTGAACAGGACTGTGTTCAGGTTTCTAAATCAGTGGAGCCATCATCGAGGCTTGCGATTGGAGAAAGAATTAATTTGTTGTTTGTGATGTGGTTCCTGTTTCTTTTCTTTTTGTTTCTTTTTTTTCTTTTTAACTTGTCTGCAGCCCCAGTGACAACCATGAAATAAGTTGTTTCAGTTCATCTTACCTCAGTGGGAAACAACAGAACATGCATCTCTTTTTCTGTGCTGAAATCTCTCGCTAGTAGTTATGACATGGAATAATCACATCATGTGATTGTGTAGTACCCTGTGCAAGCTGGCTAGCAACCTTGTTTTCAGGAGAAAGGAGTAAGTGCAGAAAGAGAGCAGATGATAAACATTTACAGCAAATCAGCAGAATACAAGATAAACTCAAAAAATTCAGTAGCCCTACATTATTCAGACAACAAAGAGACAGAGAAAGAAACCAGAGAAATATCACACTTTACAATAGCCACAAGCAACATAAAGTATCTTGAGGTAAAGCTTACCAAACAAGTGAAAGGCCTATATATTAAGAAGTTTGTGGCTCTAAACAAATAAATTACAGAATATACCAGAAAATGGAAAGATCTCCCAGGTTATTGGATAGGAAGGATAAAAATAATAAAAATGACAATCTTGCCAAAAAAAAAATCTAGAGATTCAATTCAATCCCTATTGAAATCCCACAATCCCACCACAATTCTTCACGGACCTTGAAAGGATAATAATCAACATTATATGGAAAAACAAAAGACCTGATATAGCCAAAACAGCCCTGTAAAATAAAAGAACTTCAGGAGGCATCACCATCAGTGACATTAAGCTCTAGTACAGAGCTATATGCCTGAAAACAGCCTGGAATTGGCACAAAAAAAGAAAGTTAGACTAATGGATTCAAACTGTAAATCCTGATACAAACCCACACACCTATAAACACCTGACTTTAAACAAAATGGCTAAAAGAATACAATGGGGCAAGGAAAGCCTCTTCAACAAATGGTGCTGGCACAATTGGATGAGGGTGTGTAAAAGACTGCAGATATTCCCATGTTTATCCCCATACACAAAACTCAAATCCAAATAGATCAAAGACCTCAACATCAATCCACCCAAACTGAACATCTTAGAAAAGAAACTAGGAGGTACCCTTGAAGAAATTGGTATATGAGACCACTTCCAGAACATAACTCCAGGAGCACAGATACTGAGATCAACAATTAAATAAATAAATAAGATTTCACTTCAGGCATGCACCTCTGAGTAAGATTCAGTGATAAGAAAAAGGAAAAAGAAAAACAGAAAAGGAGAGATTCATCTACACTAGGGATGTCTGAGGAAATCAGAAAAAGAGACTACAGGTAATGTTTCTTTGGACAGAGGTTCAAAGAAAAGTAGTAAATAGGTCAGAGGAAGATATAAACTGTTGGCTGTGGACTCTCATATCTACAAATATAAATTGATTAGTAATTTTGACAAAACCAGGTTGACTGTTTAAAAGTGCCATTTATTTCTTTCAAGAAAAATATATGTACCTGTCAAAAAGTTCTATCTGTGTTTCCTGTTAGAAACCTGTTTATTGCAAGAATAGAGCTAAAACAAAAATGGTTTAAACATTTTTGCTGTCCAATGCAAATAGCTCTCAGCTCAAAATTTATCTCTGAGCACTGGTCACTAAATTCAGATTATCAGAATATCAGATGCCCTTTTAATGTAGATGACACTAATACTGTTTTATGTCTAAAGCTGTTAAAAATTGAAACTAGTTAAACTGTTACAATTAGTAACATATTAACAATTACAATTAGTAACAAAATTAACATAAATTTAACAGTCACCAATGTCATAATGGGTTTAAAGACATAAAGGGTGCTTAAATTTGATATTACAAAAAGAAATTACACGATATTTAATTGTTTTATAAGACAGTTTCTAAATGTTTAAATTCAGAAAGTTACATTGTATTTGTGCTTCTATTACATTCTTAATGTTTGTAGTTAAATCAAAGGGCTAAAATTTAAGATCACAGCCATACAGTGCATATACTAACCAAAAGATGAGATGTTCATTTTTTTATGTTACAGAAGGCAATCCGTCCTTGCATTTGCTAAATTTGGAAGAGTAAGTTATTTAGATAAACTGAGTCACAGAGTTGTTTTATGTTTCCCTAAAAGGAGTTTCAAATTAAAATCAGTATTTTTAAAGCTAAAACTGACAATGTAAAGTTCTACTTTTATAAAAGCTGGTAACCTATTATAAAATGTTAAGAAACACAAGTTACCAGTCATCCTTATAGATTAACTGTTGGTTATAGTCAAACTAAGTATTAATGATTAATAATAGGAATAAACATCACTCTGTCTCCTATACATGTTTTAAATAATTAAGGTTAAAACAAGTAACTGAAAACCAAGTTGTCTATTCAGATCTACCTAGAAAGACTTTGAATACTACAGAGATCTGTAGAATAAGGAATTTAAATGTTAACTAAAAAGCTGTAATAATATCAGGCAAAGAATCAGAGAAGCTAACAATGACCCAAGGTCTCTAAAGATGATTATGGGGTAGCACGGATTGTGATGACACTGACCAGGGAGCAAGATGTTCAAATACAATGCCTGCTGCAAGATAGGACGCAGCTCAATCTGTGTAGAGGCTACAGGGTACTGGAAAATTGTCTGCACCAACTTTGCCTAGACAAAATAAGGTCAGACATTTCCAAGTCAAAGTTCCACAGAGACAAAACAAAAAAAAAAACAAAACAAAAAACAAAAAACAAACAAACAAACAAAAAAAAAAACCCTCTCCCATTATGTACTTGGTGAAAAATTTCTCCCCTGAATGCCATAGACAATTGATTATGGCTAGTAATATAAGAATGGTCCCTGTCATTTTTTCAAATAGATTCAAAAGTTACATAAAATTTATCCTTCTCAGGTCTCTGATACTATTGCTGTCTCAGCTAACCAAAACTTTGTGAGCTTGGCAGTAAAGGCACCCTTAACATGGCTCCTAAAAAAGGATCTAAAAATATAAAGACATATAAGTCTTTTTTGAACATTTATGTATTAATAATGCATACAGTGTTCTGCCTGCATACATGTCTGCATGCCCAAAGAGGGTACCAGATCTCATTATAGATGCTTGTGAGACACAAAGTAGTTGCTGTGAATTGAACTCAGGACTTCTAGAACAGCCGCCAGTACTCTTAATCTCTGAGCCATCTCTCTAGCCCAAGACATATAAGTCTTTTATTTTTTTTTTAAATGAAAACAAACATTTATACACAATATTTGGGAATTTGGGCGTCGTTCTTTCCAAACTACTTCCTGCTGGTAAGGGGTGCTGTCTTGGGGGATTCGAAGAAGATTCAGATATCCTAGCTGTAGTCTGTAGGGCTGTTTTGTCCAGCTGTTTGGAATGTAGGATCAGCTTGTACTCTGTTTCAGGCGGGCTGGGGGGGCAAAACCCCACAACCCCGGGAAAACCCCCCATCTTTTCATTTTCTGTGGAAACAAAAATAGAAATACTTTTCCCCAGTAACTTGTTCTTCAACTTAAATTTTGGAGTCAAAGCGTTTTTTTTTTTATTATTATTATTATTTTACATGTCGATCCCAGTTCCCTCTCCCTCCCTCCCTCCCTCCCTCCCCCCAAGCCCTCCCTCCCTCCTCCCTCCCTCCCTCTTTGCCCTCTCTACCCTCTCCCATGCACTCTAAACACCCTCCCCTCCCAACCCCCCACCACAATACAATATGTAGGGGAATGCCATCCAGTTGGGGTCATGTAGATCTGACAGGTCCTGTGAAGTAGGGACTAGGGCTTCTCTCCTATCTCTAGAATAAGGCAGTTATCCCTCCATGGGGGATATGTTTGCAAAGTCCTTTTGTGCACCAGGGATACATCCTGGCTCCACTGTCTGAGGTCTCTTAGGCTGCTCAGACCTTTTGGCTGAGACCCATATTCAGGGGGGTCCGAGTCAGACCCCTGTTGGCTTCCCCAGCTATCAGTCTAGTGGCCCTTAGCTCCTCCTTGTTCAGGTAAGCTGTCTCTATGTACTTCTACCGCATGGTCTTGTCCTCTCCATCTGCTTCTGGGTTCTAGTTTGACTCAGTGTTTATGTATGGGTGTTTGCTCCTGTTTTCAACAGGCATTAGTTGAGGACTCCATGGAGAAGTTAGTTGTTGATCTCACTCTCCGGGAAGGGCATTTATGATAGCCTTTCCCCGAAAGCGAAAATGTTAGGTGGGGACAAGCCTGTGGCCCCCCCCCACCCTTCTTTTTTTCCACAATTTTCAAACAAAAAAATTCCCCCCCCCTTTTTTTCTCCCCCCCCTTCCCCCCCCCCCCCCCCTCTCCCCTTTTTCCTTCTCTTCCCCCCTCTTCCCCCTCCTCCCTCCCCCCCCCCCCCTCCCCCCCCCCTTTTTTTCCTTTTCTCCTTTTTCTCCATTAGCTGTCCTCCCCCACTATACCTGAGGTCTGGGGGACTTGTCCCTTCCCAGTTCTGTGAGGGACTTTATATGAATCTCTTAGAATACAACTTGTATCCTAGTTCCTCTGGTGATGTGAATTATAGGCTGGTGATCATTTGATCTAGGTCTAAAATCCATATATGAGTGAGTACATACTGTGTTCCTCTTTTTGTGACTGGGTTACCTCATTCAGGATGGTTTCTTCAAGTGCCATCCACTTGCCTGCGAATTTCAAGATACCATTATTTTTTTCTGCAGAGTAGTATTCCATTGTGTAGATGTGCCACATCTTCATTAACCATTCTTCAATTGAAGGGCATCTAGGTTGCTTCCAGGTTCTTGCTATTACAAATAGTGCTGCTATGAACATAGTTGAACAGATGTCTTTGTTGCATTGATGTGAATCCTTTGGGTATATGCCTAAGAGGGGGATTGCCGGGTCCTGTGGTAAACTAATTCCCATTTTCCTGAGGAACCGCCATACTGATCTCCAAAGTGGCTGTATGAGTTTGCACTC